>NC_045986.1:13086902-13274402 GCF_010909765.2 Amblyraja radiata | reverse complement strand
ATTTTGAAGATCAGAAACACATCCTAAGCATGTGCCGGGGGTCTGATCAAGAGTCCGATAACAGAAGGGAGGAGAACTTTCTTGAATCCAGTGGCACGTACGTTCATGCTTCTGTATCTTCTGCCTGTCAGGTGTGGGGAGAAGAGGGAATGACCAAGGATGTGCGTGGTCCTTGATCATGTTGGCTGCTTTCCTGAGACATGAATTGTAGATGGAGTTGATGGTGGGGGTGGGGTGGGGGAGGGGAGGAGAAGCTGGTTTGCATGTGGGTCTGGGCTACATCCACAACTCTCTGCAATTGTCTTGCAGTCTCGGGCAAAGCAGTTGCCAAACCAAGCCGCGATGCATAGTGTAGAAAGTAGACAAAAGTGCTGGAGAAACTCAGCGGGTGAGGCAGCATCTATGGAGCGAAGGAAATAGGCAACGTTTCGTCCCGAAACGTTGCCTATTTCCTTCGCTCCATAGATGCTGCCTCACCCGCTGAGTTTCTCCAGCACTTTTGTCTACCTTCGATTTTCCAGCATCTGCAGTTCCTTCTGAAACATGCATACTGTATATGTTGGTGAGAGCATGTAAGAAGAGACTGGACCAGCACATGAGTGGCAACGGAGCAGCGTTGGTGAGACCATCATGTGCGACTGAGGTCCTATCTGCTCCGGTGGTGCATATAAACTGAATAGCAGGAGACCTGAAACATTCTGGATAGAGAAGATAGGGCTCTTGAAGGTAGCGGAGTCAAGGGATATGGGGAGAAGGCAGGAACGGGGTAATAATAATAATAATGGATGGGATTTATATAGCGCCTTTCTAATACTCAAGGCGCTTTACATCGCATTATTCATTCACTCCTCAGTCACACTCGGTGGTGGTAAGCTACTTCTGTAGCCACAGCTGCCCTGGGGCAGACGGACGGAAGCGTGGCTGCCATTCTGCGCCTACGGCCCCTCCAACCACCACCAATCACTCACACACATTCACACACAGGCACAGGTGGGTGAAGTGTCTTGCCCAAGGACACAACGACAGTATGCACTCCAAGCGGGATTCAAACCGGCCACCTTCCGGTCGCCAGCCGAACACTTAGCCCATTGTGCCATCTGTCGTCCCAGGGGTACTGATTGTGGATGATCAGCCATGATCACATTGAATGGCGGTGCTGGCTCGAAGGGCCGAATGGCCAACTCCTGCACCTATTGTTTATTATCTATTGTCTATTAACTCTATTTCCCTTCCCTCTAGGCCAGGACGGTGGCGCAGCTGTTAGATCCGCTGCCGCTGGGTGCGAAAGACCCCGGTTCGATCCTGATCTTTTTTTTTTCATCCAAAATGATTTTATTCAGAACAAACAAAAATACAAAGTACGTAACATGATATAAGAATGCCTATATTGGCATTTTACAAACAAAGTTATCAAATTATAATATTTAAATTTTTACCAATAATACATTCGACCTCCTGCGGTGACCAGCGTTCACAGAAGGACTCCAGAGACCCCGTGGACACTGCGTGTTCCCTCTCTAGGGACAGGCGGGCACGGACGTAAACCCCGGAAAAGGAGCAGGCACCCGACCGCTGTGCGGCCGTTCGATCCTGACCTTGGGTGTCGTGTGTGTGTGTGATGTTGGTACTTTCTCACTGTGAATGCGTGGGTATCCTCCGGGTGCTCCGGCTTCCTCCCACATTGTTAAAGACATGCAGGGCTTTAGGTTTAATTAGCATCTGTGAAGTGCCCCTAGTGTGTGTAGGGAGTGGATGCAAAAGTGGGTATAACATAGAATTTGTATGAACAGGTGCTTGATGGTTTGCAGAGACAGGGTTGAGCAAAGGCCCTGTTTCCATGCTGTAACTTTCAATGAATCAATACCCAAAGATGCAGCCTGATCGACTGAGTGTTTGAAGAAGGGGCTCTGCCCAAAACGTTTCTCCGGAGATGATGCCTGACCCGCTGAGTTACTCCAGCACCTTTTGTCTATCCTGAGTGTTTCCAATGTTTACTGTCTATTTCATTTCACCAGCAAAAGCATTTGCAGTTCTTTTGCATTTCACTTAAATAGCAGTCTGCCCTGTCAGTGCACCTCACTCACGTCTTATATCCTGACATGCATTCAACAGCCCCACCCTCAATAGCACCAACATTACAGTTGTGCAAAGCCCTGTGGACAACATCTGGAGCACCGTTAAATTCTGGGCACCGAACCTTTGGAGGAGAGGGCGTTCTTGGAAAGAGGGGTGTAGCACGATACTTCTGGACCCAAAACTATTATATCATCCATGCACGTGACTTAGAATACACTTCTGGACCTAAGAGGATAGGAGTGGTATAACTGAGCAGTTTAAGACGTTAATAGATTTGACAGAAGGTACAGCTACATCTCTTCACCAGATAAAAGCTGTTCAGGGTCTGACCTCCCCAGAGGAGCATGGGTGAAACTCAACAGACTTGGTACTGGAGTTGGGCGTTTCAATGCCAGCGTGTGGAGATGGGGGCTCTGCCAGAGCCCAGCCTGTGAATGTGGAGCAGAACAACCAGACAGCCAACCATGTCATCTCTGGGTGCCCGCTCTACCACCCACCCAATGGAGCTCAGGGCCTGGCAGACATTGACGCCAACAGGGACAACAACCTGGCTGATCAACACCCGGCTTGAGATCTAACTATTCCTTTGGTTTATGTTTCAAGAAGAAGAGAAGAAGACAGAAGCTGAAAGCTGGAGTAACTCAGCGGGAGTTAAAAATGTTAATATGTTAAAAAATGCCCGCGAGTAATGGAAAAAATCGATACTTTTTTTACTCGTAGGTTTAGTCGTAGTAGGTCTGCATGTTCGTCGTAGGTAATCGAGGGTAGTCGAAGGTAGTCGTAGATAGTCTTCATCATAGTTGAAGAGAGGTCGAAGGAGATCGAAGGAGGTCGTCTTCATTCTCCACTATTCGGTGTCCAATTTTCCCGAGATGAGGAGGAACTTCTTTAGTCAGAGGGTGGTGAATCTGTGGAATTCATAGCGACAGACGGCTGTAGAGGCCAAGTCAATGGATATTTTTAAGGCAGAGATAGATAGATTCTTGATTAGTACAGGTGTCAGGGGTTATGGGGAGAAGGCAGGAGAATGGGGTTAAGAGGGAAAGACAGATCAGCCATGATTGAATGGTGCAGTAGACTTGATGGGCCGAATGGCCTAATTCCGCTCCTATCAATTATGAACATGAACTTATGATCCCATGGAGATAACAACCACCGCACTGCATATGATGGTGGAATATGTCAGATACATTTCCTGCAGCAGGTACAGCTTAGACTTAGACTTAGACTTAGATTCCTTTATTGTCATTCAGACCTTTCAGTCTGAACGAAATTTCGTTGCCTGCAGTCATACACAATAATAATAAATAACAAAACATACAATAAACAAAAATTAACATCCACCACAGTGAGTTCACCAGGCACCTTCTCACTGTGATGGAGGCAAAAGTCTTAGTCTCTGTCTCTTCCCTCCTTGTTCTCCCTCTGCGCTGAGGTAATCCAGGCCGAAGATGCCACCCTCCAGTCCAGTGGACGCAGCTGTAGTTGTGGGAGCTCCAGAAACAGGTCACCAACCTGTAACCTGTGAGCTCCCGGTCGTCCACTGGGCCCGCGGCCGAACCTCCGAAGTGATGTCGCCGCCGCCGCAGCTCCGAGTCGGGCCGCTGCCGAAAGCCGGAACGCCGCCTCAGCGAGTCAGGCCGCCTCCCCTTCAGCTCCGATTCAGGCCGCTGCCGAAAGCCGGAACGCCGCCTCAGCGAGTCGGGCCGCCTCCGCTTCAGCTCCGAGTCGGGCCGCTGCCGAAAGCCGGAACACCACCTCAGCGAGTCCAGATGCGCAAATCAATAAGGTCTTGCCCTTTGAGAGTCAATGAAATCATCGCGACTAGGAGACAAGATATGGATAGAATTACAGTTGTAGATCATCTTATTGTTTTGATACTTTGCCATACTGCCTTTCCAGGTACCCCATCATCTCACATCTGTGGGACATCCCAAATTTTCACGAGCAGCAAATTACTTCTGAAATTCACTGAAGATATAAGAGATGACAGATGCTGGAATCTTGAACTAAACAAAAACAAAGTACAGGAGGACCTCAGTGGGCCAGGCAGCATCTGTGTCAGGTTAAATGGCCCTCTGTAAATTGCCCCTCATGTGAAGGGAGTGAAGGAGAAAGTGGAATAACACAGAACGAGTGCGAATGAGTGATCGATGGTCGGCGTGGACTCGGTGGGCCAAAGGGCCTGTTTCCGTGCTGTATCTTTGAAAATAAATAACGTCATAAAAGCCCGTCAGCCTGTTTCAGTGAGGATGGGTGAAAGATAAATTTCCATCAGGACGTCAGGCAGTACGCCCGCCTTCATATCACAACCACTTGAAAGTGAGAGTGAGAGACAAGGTGTGCTTCCGATCATAAACCAATGCTACCACATCAAACAGAAAACGGAAAGGGGAAAAATGCATTGTTTCAGTTCAAAGTCAAATCGGTGAAGTTAAAATAAGAAGCTGTTGACGAGGAATCTGAAAGGTTGCACCAATCATCATTTTTTTAAAACATCAAAATAAACTTTATTCAGGAAAAAATAAATGTACAAAACAAGAACTGTGCAAAATTCCTCGTACATTCTCCAGAGTTAACCGTACATTAGTTCACATTATGTTTGGCAGTGTTCCATGGAAACCATAATTATTCCCGGCACCTTTGCCACTCATGTGGCCCTCTAATGCCCGCTTAGTTATGGAGCAACCAAGAAGGCAGATAATATAAAGGACTGGCCAGGACTCAAACAATAAAACCAAGGAACTAATCATTGACTCAAGGAAGGAGAGGTTTGGAGACCACACGCCAATTTTCAATATTTTGATTAGAGATACAACATGGAAACAGGGCCTTAAGGCTATGGACATGGGGGGCACGGTATGGTGGAGACGCCCCTCAAATTAAATTAAGGGAAGGTATCCCACGCCAGGGGGCCACATGAGTGGCACGGGTGGGGGACATTTTTTGTGGAACTTGAAATGTCAGATGGAAATTTTCGCACTGTGTACACATTGTATATATTTATTACTTGGACAGGGGCCACAGAGTGGCACTGGTGGGGGACTGTTTGGTGAAATTTGACAAATGTAAAAAAATTGTACTGGAAAAAATTTGTATAGTCTCCGAAAATGTCGGATGAATTTTGTTTGGATGGTTCAGAAATTGTATATATTTTCCAATTGAATAAAGTATATTTTGAAATTAAAAAAAAAATAAAAAAATTGGCTACCACGTCGACTGTCAATCACACGTTCACACTAGTTCAATGTTATCCCACTTTCTCTTCCAATTCCTACACACTCGGGGCAATTTACTGAAGCCAATTAACCTGCAAACCCGTCCATCTTTGGGATGTGGGAGGAAACCAGAGGACCCGGAGGAAACCCACATGGTCAATGGGAGAACGTGCAAACTCCACACAGACAGCACCCGAGGTCAGGATTGAACCTGGGTTGCCGGAGCTATGAGGCAGCAATTTTCATTGGTGGAGACAGCTTCAGATTCCTGGGTGTTAACGTCTCAGATGACCTATCCTGGGCCCAGCACATAGAAGCACTCACCAATGCCTCTACTTTCTTAGAAGTTTAGTGGCGCAGCGGTAGAGTTGCTGCCTTACAACGTCACAGAACCAGGTTTGATCCTGACTGTGGGTGCTGTCTGTACGGAGTCTGTATGTTCTCCCCATGATCTGCGTAGGTTTTCTCCGGTGCTCAGGTTTCCTCCCACACTCCAAAGACATACAGGTTTTGAAGTAATTGGCTTCAGACAATTGTAAATTGTCCTTCGGGTGTATAGGATAGTGTGCTGGGATCACTGGTTGGCGCGTGCTTGATGGGCCGAAGGGCCTGTTTCTATGCTGTATTTCTAAACTAAGATTGGGTATGTCACCAAATGCTCTAACAAAATTCCACATGTGCATTGTAGAAAGTATGCTGATTGGTATCAAGGCCAGTGATGGTAAACCTAACAGATGGCAACATGAGAGGCTGCAGAGTGCTGGACTCAACCCAGTCTATGCCGGGCACAGCCTTCCCAACCATCGATAGCATGTGCAAGAGGCGCTGCCTCAAGAAGGCGGCATCTATCATCAAGGAAACCCCATCCATCCGGGTCGCCCTCTTCTCACTACTACCGTTGGGCAAGAGATAGAGGTACGAAGCCTGAAGTCCCACACCACCAGGTACAGGAACAGCTACTTTCCTACGACCATCAGGTTCATGAAACGTCCTGAACAACCTTAATCCTGTGTAGGAAGGAACTGTAGATGCTGACCCCAAAGGCAGCCATTCCTTCTCCCGCGGAGTTACTCCGGCTTTTTGTGTCTATCTTCAGTTTAAACCGGCATCTGCAGATCCTTCCAACACATTGCGTATGCTCTTCTTAATCTCCCTTCATCCTTTATCTATACACTGTAGACGGCTTGATTATAATCATGTATAGTCATTTTGATGTTTAAGAAGGAACTGCAGATACTGGAAAATCGAAGGTACACAAAAATGCTGAAGAAACTCAGCGGGTGCAGCGGCATCAATGGAGCAAAGGAAATAGGCAACGTTTCGGGCCGAAACCCTAGTCATTTTGATGATTGGATAGCACGCAATAAAAAAGCTTTTCACTGTACCTCGATACACGTGACAATAATGAGCTAAACTAAACTAAACTAAACTCCTCTGCCTGAAGAAGGGTGACTCCCAACCCACTTCTTTTTGTCCATTTCCTTCCACAGATGCTGCTTGATCCGCAGAGTTCCTCCAGCACTGGATGTTTTGCACAGACTATTGGTTTATAGATCTCAGTACAACATCTCGATTTTCGAAGTTGAATAAAATTGCACGTTTGAATCACATAATAAACTGCCAACGCGGTATTATTAGCGTAACAAGAAGAAGGGACATTTTATTTTTACGTTGGTCTTTGTGGGATGTTTAATGAAAACTGATAAGATTGTGCCCTATGTGCTAATTGATGCTGATCAAGTCTCAGTCACCGAAACATGGCCGGTTGTGAGCTCAGAGAGACGGCAAAATAGAGTCTGCAGAAGGGTCTCGACCCGAAACGTCGCCCATTCCTTCTCTCCAGAGTTGCTGTCTGTCCCGCTGAGTTACTCCAGCTTTTTGTGTCTGTCTACTTTAATACCAAGACAGGAAAACAGCCGATTGGTTAATGGCAGCTAATCAATTGGTTACATGTGATTGAATTGCTGGCCTCACTCAGCAGGGATGAACCCAGGGAGATTAACCCCACCGTATGCCTTCCACCACTTTAATCTCTGTCCATGCACTGTCCTGAAGCGAGCTGCCGGACAAAGGGACGATCAAACCCAGAGGCTCTCAGACCTGCGGCACCAGGAGATGTGCAATCCCCAGCCTTCCCCCCATCTATCATCTGGAGACCTCCATACCCCTGACCTGTCTTGCCCTCCCTGTCCCAGCCCACCGCGTGCCGACTTTAATCAAAGCCTTTTGACTGGGCAAATGAAGATTTTACAAGGCATAAAAAGCTGGGGTAAATCCGGAGAGAAGGAATGGGTGACATTTCGGGTCGGGACCCTTCTTGAGTCTGAAGAAGGGTCTCGACCCGAAACGTCACCCATTCCTTCTCTCCAGAGACGCTGCCTGTCCCGCTGAGTTACTCCAGCTTTTTGTGTCTATCTTCGGTTTAAACCCGCAACTGCAGTTTCTTCCTACACATTTTACACAAGGCATGCTCCTAGCCAGAAACACTCAGCAAGAAACAGTACGGCAGGATCGCAGAGCACTCTTGCTTCCCTCAGCCCAATGAACAACAGCTCCATGGAGATCAGGTACCGAATAGTGAAAGGCCTGGATAGAGTGGATGTGGAGAGGATATTTCCACTAGTGGGAGTGTCTAGGACCAGAGGGCACAGCCTCAGCATAAAATGAATGTACTTTTAGAATTGAGATGAGGAGGAATTTCTTTAGTCCGAGGGTGGTGAATCTGTGGAATTCATTGCATCGGATGGCTATGGAGGCCAAGTCAATGGATATTTTTAAGGGGGAGATTGATAGATTGTTGACTAGTATGGGTGTCAGGGGTTATGGGGAGAAGGCAGAAGAATGGGGTTGAGTGGTAAAAATAGATCAGCTTTGATTGATGGCGGAGTATGGGCCGATGGGCCAACTGACCGAATTCTGCTCCTTCAATTTATGAACCTATGAACCGAGCATAGCAGGAGCTTACCGTCGGCAGGTCCCATAATTTTATATACTCCTATCAAGTCTCCCCTCAACCTCCGACGTTCCAGAGCAAACAATCCAAGTCTATCCAACCTCTCCCTGCAGCTGAAACCGCCTTACCCAGCTAACATTCTGATAAACCTCCTCTGAACCATCTCCAAAGCCTCCACGGAGGGCAAGATGATGCCTAGCTGAACTGATCCCATCTGCTGCAAATGGTCCAAATCCCTCCATTCCCTGCAATTCCATGTGCCTATCTAAAAGCTTCTTAAACACCACTATTATATCTGCCTACAGTAATGGGACATTCACGGAATTCATTTAAGCAGCGGAAATTAAACTCAGTAATGTTTAACTAAACGGCCTGTCCCACTTGCTGGTTTTTTCGACGACTGTCGGCATCATTGAATGACGTATATGGTCACCGAAATGTTAGCGGCGTGATGCGGTGTGGCGCGGCGTAATGATGCGGTGTGATTTTTCAAGTGTCGCAACATCTTTTTATTGTCGCCGCTGGATTTTGAAATGTTCAAAATATTTTGGCGACGCTGATATGACGCCGGCGGTCGGTGAAAAAATCGCCAAGTGGGACAGGCCCTTAACCCACTACAGCCTCTTTCCCCCTTCCCGTTCTCCGTCAAGAACACTCCCCCCCTGAAGCCTGGCTGACCTTGCATTGGTTTCTCCCCACCCCCCGTCCCCCCCGTCCCCCCCCCCACCCCCCCCACCCCCCGTCACCCCCCGTCACCCCCCGTCACCCCCCCCCCCCCACCTGCCCCCTCCATTTGTGCTATTTACAATTGATACACAATTCGCAATTTTTCTATCCCTGAGCGAAATCATTCATAACTCTTTACCCTTTCGATTCTCTGTCGCTTGTCCAACAAACTGCCCACCTAATAACCCCCTCGCCCGTGTTCACCAATTAGTGTCCTACGCCTCCTCTCTCCCAGATTCTTTTCCTGCACTCGAACGATCAGTCTGATGAAAGGCTTCTGATCCGAAACATTACCGATCCATGTTCTCCATGGATACTGCCTGACCAGATGAGCCAACAATGATCGTCTACATTTTCTTTGAGCTTCTTCCCATTTGATCTCTTGTTTTCACACCTTACCCTTCCATATCTTGTGTTTCCCTCTCCCCAGACTCTCACTCTGAAGAAGGGTCTCAAACTGAGACCATGTCACCCATTCCTTCTATCCAGAGATGCTGCCTGTCCTGCCGAGTTACTCCGGCATTTCGCGTCCATCTTCAAAGATTTCGTTTCTTTCTTTGGTATAAACCAGCATCTGCAGGGTGTTGTTAACACTTCAAAATGATTGAATTGGTCATGAAATGCTTTGGGTCGTGCAAAAAGAGATAGATGTGAATGCAAGTCCAACTGCACATTGGCCCTGTCAGCTTCCCAGTGGCAGTAACCCTCTCCTCTCAATGCCCCCTATCTGTTCGATATCCAAGTCACCAATATTGCAGAGACCTCTGACACGGCCTGCAGATGTTTCAAACCAGTTTTAATAATCGCAAGGAATCCAGGTCCATTACCGAGCTGTACTCAGCCGCATGTTTTGGCTGTAAAATTCCTGGGACTATGGAAACGCAGGAAGCTGGGTATGTTCGGCATTCCAGGGAAACCACAAGGAAGGTCTAATTACTACATTTCTGCTTCAAGCTGATTGTGCATCCAGAGCCCAGCAGTGGTCCGCTCAGCAGTCCTGTCGAGCACAAGAAACCCCCAGCCTACGACATGCCTGGCCACACTCATCTACTCTATTCTACTGCGGGCTCAGTGGGCAGGTCTGTACTAACTGGAGTGATTGTGCTTATGTACAAGGATAGTCTTGCTCAGCTGTATGCAAAAATATATATTTCGCTGTACCTAGGTACACGTGACAATGAAGAAACCTGTCGAAGCATTGACCATTGATTGACTGAAGAAGGGTCTCGACCCAAAACACTGCCTATCCAATTTGTCCAGTGATACTGCCTGACTGGCTGAGTTACTCCAACACTTCGTGTCTTTAATTTTATTAACCAGCATCTGAGATTCCTTTTAGTTTAGTTTTGTTTACTGTCATGTGTACCGAGCTACAGTGAAAAGCATTTTTGTCGCCTACCTTCCAGTTAACGAAAAGACTACACACGATTACAATCAAGCCGTCCACAGTGTACAGATCCAGGATAAAGGGAATAATGTTTCATGTAAGATAACATTTCATAAAGTCCGATTAAAGATAGCTTGAGGTAGATTAGGTAGATGGCAGGTCAGGACTGCTCTCTAGTTAATGGTGGGAAGTGATAACTGTTCTTGTTCATAGGTCAAAAGATCATGTGATAGGTGCAGAATTAGGCCATTCGGCCCATCAAGCCTACTCCGCCATTCAATCATGGCTGATCTATCTCTCCCTCCTAACCCCATTCTCCTGCCTTCTCCCCACAACCCCTGGTGCCCGTACTAATCAAGAATCTATCTATCTCTGCCTTAAAAATATCCACTGACTTGGCCTCCACAGCCTTCTGTGGCAAAGAATTCCACAGATTCACCACCCTCTTACAAGTCGCACACTAGCTTCTCATTTTCACCCTACAAACACTTAACAATGGCCTGTTTGTTTTATAATCATTACCTTTTTGCATATCTTTCATTCATTGTTCTTTATCTCTCCACATCACCGTCTATAACCCTCGTTTCTCTTATCCCGAACCAGGCTGAAGAAAGGTCTTGACCCAAAATGTCACCCTTTCCTTCTCTCCAGAGATGCTGCCTGCCCCGCTGAGTTACTGCAGCTTTTTGTGGTCTATCTAAAGAAATCCCTCCTCATCTACTTCCTAAAGGAATGTCCTTTAATTCTGAGGCTATGACTTCTGGTCCTAGACTCTACCACTAGTGGAAACATCCTCTCCACATCCACTCTATCCAAGCCTCTCACTATTCTACCGCAAGCTACTGCAGGCAAGATTGTCATTGTACCTGTACCTCACCTTACTTGTGCATGTGACATTAAACCCGACTTGAGTTGAGTTGAGTTGGCTTGGAACAGCAGGGTGTTGTATGCATCCCGGCTGGGTGGATTCGTGAATTATCTCCTGCAAACCAGGAACAGCAATCTCCAACAGTGTAACTCAGCACAGTTCAGTGAGAATAGACACAAATCTCTAGAGTAACTCAGCGGGTTAGGCAGCATCCCTGGAGAAAAGGAATAGGTAACGTTTCGGGTCGAGATCCTTCTTCAGACCAGTGAGATCTGTGCTGTAACAGTGCCGTCTATGACCACCGAGTCCGCACCAACCAGCGATCCCCGCACATTAACACCATCCTACACACACTAGGGACAATTGTACACATACACCAAGCTAATTAGCCTACAAACCCGTACGTCTTTGGAGTTTGGGAGGAAGCAGAAGATCTCGGAGAAAACCCACGCGGTCATGGGGAGAATGTACAAACTCCGTACAGACGGCACGCATAGTCGGGATCGAACCCGGCTCTCCGGCGCTGAGAGCGCTGCAAGGCAGCAACTCTACCACTGCGCTACTGTGGCTGCCCTTGATGGTTCCTATGCTGAACTGTTCTATGTCAATGTCTCTGACTATCTAGTTGCCATGACAACTCTCAATTTGCCATTGAGACACTACAGCATGTACAGAAGCCAGCACAGCCATACAGTATCTTGGCCAGATGGACAGTACATTCCACCCCCATAGCGTTTGGTGATTCAATTTCCTTGTGAAATCAGTGATTGTCTACAATTGAGTTTAGTTTATTGTCACGTCTACCAATGTACAGTGCAAAGCTTTTGTTGCATGCTTTCCAGTCAATGGAAAAGACTATACATGATTACAATCGGGCCGTGCACAATGTACAGGTACATGATAAAGGGAGTAACATGATGGAACATTTAGTGCAAGATAAAGTCCAGTATATTCAGAACAAAGATAGTCTGTTCTGACTATACTGACTATCCCGATAAAATGCTTTCTACCCACGGCGCATCTGTAGAAGTTGGTGAGAGTTGTTGGGAACATGCCGAACATCCGAAGCTTTTAAAGAAGTCACGGTGTCGGCGTGCTACCTCCAAGGCAGTGAGTTTCCATTGCATAAAAGGAGTCCTTCTTCACTTGTGTGTCTTCACTAACTGCTCGCCCTCAACCTCACACCTCCTTGTACCCCTGAATGATAGTAGTTTGTGTCATCTACGTTTTGCTAAATATTACATTATACGGAGCATTGCATGCATTTCTGGTCACCCCATTACAAGAAAGATGTGTAGACTTTAGATAGAGTGCAGAAGAGGTTTACCAGAATGCTGTCCAGATTAGAGGGTTTCAGCCACAGGGACAATTTGGACAGACGGATTGTTTTTACTGGAACATCAGAGGCTGAGGAAGACCTGATAGAAGGTGTATACAAAATGATGAGAGGTAGAGATAGGGTCAATATTCGGAGCCATTTTCCTCATGTGGAAATATCCAACACTTGAGAGCATCGCTTAAAGGTGAGAGGGGGAAAGTTGAAAGGAGATGTGCAGGGCAGGTTTTCTACACGGGGTGGTGGGGGCCTTGGAATGTGCTGCCAGGGAAAATGGTGGAGGCAGTTACGATAGAGGTGTTTAAGAGGCTTTTGTATAGGCACATGGAAGTGCAGGAAATAGAAGGATATGGATCATGTACTGGCAGATGAGATCAGTTTAACTGTGTATTATGTTCGGCATCATGCTACACAAACATTGTTGGCTGAAGGGCCGTTCCTGTGCTGTGCTGTTGTATGGTTGTTTGTTGAATGTTGCATGTTGTATGTTGCATGTTGTATGTTCTGTGTTCTACGTTGTATGTTCAGTGTTCTATGTTGTATGTTCTTTGTTCTACGGTTTATGTTGTATGTTCTGTGTTCTATGTTGTATGTTCTGTGTTCTACGGTGTATGTTGTATGTTCTGTGTGCTACATTGTATCTTCTATATTCTACGTTCAACGTTACCCAAACTTGCCATCGTCATATGACCAAGTTCCTACCAACCTATTTAGCTCCGAGCAGAACAATCTTAGCTTCTCGACCATCAACACTAGGCGGCATGGTGACACAACTAGTAGAGCTGCCATCTCACAGCTCCGGAGAGGCAGGTTCGATCCTGCCCTCAGTTGCTGTTTGTGTGGAGTTCGCTCGTTCTCCCTGCCACAATACGAGTTCACCTCAGGTTTTCTCGTTTCCTCCCACATTCTCAAAGGCATGTAGGATGGGGGCGTCAATAAGGCGCTGTAACTTGCCCCGAGTGTGTGGGTGGGTGGTAGAATCTGAGTGTGGGAAGCTGATAGGAATCTGGGAAGATGCAATCAGTGTGGATGGGTGCTCGGTGGTCTGCACATAACACGATGGGCCGAAGAGCCTGTTTCCATGCTGCATGGCTGTTTGAGACCTAGGAACAGAATTAGGCCCATCAAGTCTAGTCTGCCATTCAATCATGGCTGTTCTATCTTCCCCTCTCAGCCCCATTCTCCTGCCTTCTCCACATAACCTCTGACACCTATGCTGATCAAGAATTTATCAATCTCTGCCTTAAAAATACCTGTTGACTTAGCCACCAGAGCAATGAATTCCACAGATTCCCCATCCTCCGACTAAAGAAATTCCTCCTCATCTCCTTTCTGAAGGGACGTCCTTTTATTCCGAGGCTGTGGCCTCTGGTCCTGGACTCTCCCACTAGTGGAAGCATCCTCTCCGCCCGCGTCCACTCTATCCAGGCCTTTCACTGTTCGGTCAGCCTGTAGCTTTCAGAACCCATGCTGTCCTGAGAACAATGCCTGTCTCCATTGCAGTAAATTAAAAAAGCATTTTCTTATAAAGCAAGTCTCCTTGATCAATAACACAACATGATAGCTCTGTGGGTCGGGTCCCAAGAACCAGTCCTACTGGCATGAAGACTGTGGGGAGCATGGTCGCCTGAGGCTGGGTCAGGCACATTTCTAATTTAACCTCTCCTCCGTGAAAGGTATCTCGGCTACAATTATTTGGCACGGTCAGACCCCCTGAACAGCCCGGTGGCACCAACCCTGATCCATCAAATCACAGGTAATTAGTTGGCTTCGAAAACGAAGCTGATGATCAGATGGTTGTGCCCATCAACAGGTTTCCTTAACAAGTCAGCAAATTAGTATCGGTGACCTGGTAGCAGGGGCCCCGTTGAGAAGGGTTAGCTGAGAGAAAGAAAGACATACCCCCCCCCCTCACCACCTCCACTGTAAATCCCCTCTCGCGGTGCCGAGCTGACATTTAACTGAACTCCCTGCATCTGCAGGCAGCTTGGAAAGGAATTTTTCCCCCCACTTGCCAAACCTTCTGGGCTCAGCGCTTTAAAGCAGCGTGGAAATTTCTTTGTGAGAGACCAGTTACAGTCACAGAGTTGCACAACACGGGAACATGCCGACCAAGATGCCCCTTCTACACTAGTCCCGCCCTCCCCCATTTGGCCCATATCCCTCTTTAAGGGCCTGTCCCACTTGGCGTTTTTTTCGACGACCGCGCCTCATACGTCATCACGCCGCTTCACGCCACATCACGTCGCTAATTTTTCGGTGGCCTGATACGTCAGTCAATGCTGCCTTACAGCACCAGAGATCCGGGTTCGATCCTAACCATGGGTGCTGTCTGTAAGGAGTTTGTACATCATCCCCGTGACCTGCGTGGGTTTTCTCTGAGATCTTCAGTTTCAAAGACATACAGGTTTGCAGATTAATTGGCTTGGTATAAATGTAAAATTGTCCCTAGTGTGTGTAAAATAGTGCCAATGGGCGGGGATCGCTGGTCGGTGCGGAGTCATTGGGCGAAAGGGCCTTTTTCTGCGCTGTATCTCTAAACTAAACAGAACTAAATGCAGAGTGTGTCAGTCCCTCAGTCACTCTGGAGTTGTGCCTGGTTTTACTGTCAGAAGAAAGTTTGCTTCTTGTTTGTGCCATTCACTGTGATTGTCACACTAGAGGATGTATCATGATTACTAATACAACTGGGGACACAGAAATTGCTCTCTGATGAAAACGTTCTGGAATTTCATTTAAGTTCAAAGCCTTCCTTGGCGCACCCACTTCCAACTTTATTTTTTGCTTCAAGTTGCTTTGTTGCAGCAGATCTCTCTGCTCCTAGCAGGCTGACCCTTCGTTATGTCTCCCGGCAGCCTTGCCAGGTCGATGGTGAAGGGGAAGTTCTTGACTGTTTGGGCGTGTGTTGGCCTTCCCCAATCGTGCGAGAGGCAGGAACATGCCTCGCTTGCCGCATCGTGTCAGTGGCCTGGTCAACAAGCCTGCTTCCTCTCCCAGGTATTCACCGGCTTTCCAACCAATTTCCCTTGAGGAAGTTCAAGAGTGTGCGCTCGAGGGAAACTGTTTTCTTCGGCTGCGGAAGTTATCGAGCTGAAACAGGACAGGAACTCTGTGTCCACAGCCCTTGCGAACAACTTATTTCATTCAGTGAAGAAAGCAAATGGTATGTTAGCATTCATAGCAAAAGGATTTGAATATAAGTGCAGGGAGGTTCTACTGCAGTTGTACAGGGTCTTGGTGAGACCACACCTGGAGTATTGCGTACAGTTTTGGTCTCCCAATCTGAGGAAAGACATTCTTGCCATAGAGGGAGTACAGAGAAGGTTCACCAGACTGATTCCTGGGATGGCAGGACTTTCATATGAAGAAAGACTGGATAGACTCGGCCTGTACTCGCTAGAATTCAGAAGATTGAGGGGGGATCTTATAGAAACTTACAAAATTCTTAAAGGGTTGGACAGGCTAGATGCAGGAAGATTATTCCCGATGTTGGGGAAGTCCAGAAATAGGGGTCACAGTTTAAGGATAAGAGGGAAGTCTTTTAGGACCGAGATGAGAAAATCATTTTTTACACAGAGAGTGGTGAATCTGTGGAATTCTCTGCCACAGAAGGTAGTTGAGGCCAGTTCATTGGCTATATTTAAGAGGGAGTTAGATGTGGCCCTTGTGGCTAATGTGATCAGGGGGTATGGAGAGAAGGCAGGGATGGGATACTGAGTTGGATGATCAGCCATGATCATATCGAATGGCGGGGCAGGCTCGAAGGGCCGAATGGCCTACTCCTGCACCTATTTTCTATGTTTCTATGTTTCTATTCCAAAGCGAGGCACAAAAGCGCTGGAGTTGCTCAGTGTGTCGGGCAGCATCTCTGTAGAATGCGTAGGAAGGAACTGCAGATGCTGGTTTATGTGGTATTATGGAATAATAGTGTAAGGAATGCAGTGACGGCATCCGGCCTGAAGTTGGCGCTGTGGGCGTAACCGGATGTGACGTGGTTACCGGGGGGTGTAAGGAATGCCCGGGCATGCACACGAGCCTGCTGCTGCTGTACAGAGTTGCTAAATAAAGACAGACTCCGATTACGTCGTTGTACGAGCCTTATTATAAGAAAAACTTGACATGGTGTCAGAAATGGGAGACTTGTAAGCGAAAAAAAAAAAGAAGAAGAGGAAGGTGTATCGTTTTGGCGGGAAATGGGAGACGAGCCGGCAGATATGGCGCAACCTACACCAACTGCTACATTCACAATACAACCTCCAGAGCCATTCGATTTTACCAAGCCTCAAGAATGGGAGCGTTGGATCAGGAAATTCGACCGCTTTCGGCTTGCAAGCAACTTAAACGCGACGTCGGCAGAAAACCAGGTGAACACGTTAGTGTATTGCATGGGCGATGAAGCCGAAGATGTGCTAAAGGGGCTAACGCTAACTGCAGATGAGAGGAAGATGTACACGGATGTCAAGGCGGGCTTTGATGCATTTTTTGTGCCTAAAAAGAATGTAATCTACGAAAGAGCCAAGTTCAATCAGCGTGTGCAACTGCCAGGAGAAACGGTGGATTCCTTCATCACTGCTCTATACGGATTAGCTGAACACTGCAACTATGGACAGTTACAGAACGAGCTGATCCGCGACAGGTTAGTGGTCGGGCTGAGAAACGTCTCATTGTCAGAAAAGCTACAGCTAGACAGAGACCTAACCCTTGGAACTGCTATAACAAAGACAAGGCAGTCTGAAGAAGTTAGACGTGACGTTTCGGGTTATCTGTAGAAGGGTCTCGATACAAATCGTCACCCTTTTCCCTTCTAACCAGAGATGCTGCCTGTCCCGCTGAGTTCCTCCATCATTTTCTGTCGATCTTCATTTTATTTCTGGTAGACAAAAGTGCTGGAGAGACTCAGCGAACAAGGGATCAATTGCTGTCTTGAATGGAGCTGTTCGCAAACCGTAGACAGACACAAAAGGCTGGAGTAACTCAGCGGGACAGGCAGCATCTCTGGAGAAAAGGAATGGTTGACATTTCGGTTCGGGACCCTTCTTCAGACTCAGAAGGGTCTCGACCCGAAACATCACCCATTCCTTCGCTCCAGAGATGCCGCCTGTCCCGCTGAGTTACTCCTGCTTTTCGTGTCTACCTTCTGCACCAGTCCTTAGCTTGGGCTGGATTTAGATTCGCCATAGTGAATTCAACTTCGGGGAAGGGTTTAATTTTATACTCGAGAAAATCCACCTCAAAATCACCCTGTCTGCTGCAGAACTTCTCCCATCCCAGGAGACGTGGCCTTCCACTGCCATTCCATTCTTAGCTTAGTTTAGTTTATTGTTATGTGTACCGAGGTACAGTGAAAAGTTATTTCGCTGCATGCTATCTAATAATAATAATAATAATGGATGGGATTTATATAGCGCCTTTCTAATACTCAAGGCGCTTTACATCGCATTATTCATTCACTCCTCAGTCACACTCGGTGGTGGTAAGCTACTTCTGTAGCCACAGCTGCCCTGGGGCAGACTGACGGAAGCGTGGCTGCCAATCTGCGCATACGGCCCCTCCGACCACCACCAATCACTCACACACATTCACACACATTCACACACAGGCAAAGGTGGGTGAAGTGTCTTGCCCAAGGACACGACAGTATGCACTCCAAGCGGGATTCGAACCGGCTACCTTCCGGTCGCCAGCCGAACACTTAGCCCATTGTGCCATCTGTCGTCCCATCTAGTCAGCGGAAGCACTGTACATGATTACAATCAAGCCGTCCACAGTGTACAGATACAGGATTAAGCGATTTATGTTTCGTACAATACGATTAAATCCAGTAAACGCCAATTAAAGACATCCAAGGGTCTCCAAAGAGGTAGGTGATAGGTCAGGACCACTCTCTAGTTGGTGATAGGATGGTTCAGTGCTGTGAAGAAACATTGGCTGAATCTGGAGGTGTGCGTTTTCACACTTCTGTACCTCTCGCCTGATAGGAGAGGGGAGAAGATTCCCAACCCAAAACGTCACCTATCCATGTTCTACTGAGATGCTGCCGGATCAATAGAGTTACTCCCACACTTTGTGTCTTTCCTTGTTAAACCAGCATCTGCACTTCCTTGTTTCTAAGGAGGGCCGAGGGCGGTGCAGGCCGGTTCTCTGGATGTTTTCAAGAGGGAGCTAGAGAGGGCTCTTAAAAATAGCGGAGTCAGGGGATATGGGGAGAAGGCAGGAACGGGGTACTGATTGGGGATGATCAGCCATGATCACATTGAATGGCGGTGCTGCATAGAAGGACCAAATGACCTACTCCTGCACCTATTGTCTATTGTCTATTGTCTACACTCAGGTTTACCTTGTTCAGGTAATGCAATTCTGAAATGTAATGCAAAAGGGCATGCAATTCTTGAGCAGAGTCCATTCCTGTTAAAAGTACAATGACATCGTTTCTCCATTCATCTGTTCATTGGGAGTGGGAGTTTCAGGTAAGGCCAGCATTTGTTGCCCAACCCTGCCTTGAGGAGATGGGAGTTAAACCTTTTATAGCACCATTAACATCAGGATGCCTCTTACGTGAACCAGATTAGTTTCTGCAATCATTCAGTAATCTCATTCACAATCAGCAAGACCAGTTTTTATTCCAGGTTTATTTGGTTGACTATGACAACATTTAAAAGACATTTGGACAGGTACATATAAAGATTTAAAGGGATATGGTCCAAACACGGGCAGGTGGGACTAACGTTTTATGAGGCATCTTGGGCAGGTTAGGTTTGGGCGTTGGTCCGAGGGGCAAGTTTCTGTGCTGTGTTACTCTATGACTAGATAGCTGAATGTCAATTCTACAGCTACTGTGATTTCAAACTCTTAATTAGAATCGTACAGCACAGGGACAGGCCCTTCAGCCCAAGATGTCCGTATCGAAGATGATGCTGGAAAATTAATCACCTCTGAGTGCACATGAAACATATTCCTCCATTTCCTGCATATCCGCATGCGTGTGTAGGATAATATTAATTTGCAGGGATCGCTGGTCAGTATGGACTTGATGGGCCGAAGGGCCGAAGGGCCTGTTTCTGCGCTGTATCTCTAAACTAAACCAAAAAATAGATTACCCGGTATTCTACGCAAGGCTAACTGAATAGTTGAAGAACTTCTTCCTTCGTGTCCATCTACCATGTTTCAAATGTTGACATCGCTGTCATCGTCCGTCCTGAAAAGGACGCAAGCTTCCGGCGACAATCAGTGGGAGCCATCACTTGTTGCAATAGATGATGGTGGTGGCAGAATTAGCTCCGGATACTTCCAGTTTCCAGCCCCCGCGACGTGGACGCTTCTGCTATGTGGTCAGTTAAAGAACCGATGAGGGGATGGAGGGCTTTGTGGCCAGGTTTGTGGCATAGATACATAGATACATAGAAAATAGGTGCAGGAGTAGGCCATTCGGCCCTTCGAGCCTGCACCGCCATTCAATATGATCATGGCTGATCATCCAACTCAGTATTCCGTACCTGCCTTCTCTTCATACCCCCTGATCCCTTTAGCCACAAGGGCCACATCTAACTCCCTCTTAAATATAGCCAATGAACTGGCCTCAACTACCCTCTGTGGCAGAGAGTTCCAGAGATTTGCCACTCTCTGTGTGAAAAAGTTTCTTCTCATCTCGGTCCTAAAGGATTTCCCCCATATCCTTAAGCTGTGACCCCTTGTCCTGGACTTCCCCAACATCGGGAGCAATCTTCCTGCATCTAGCCTGTCCAACCCCATAAGAATTTTGTACGTTTCTATAAGATCCCCTCTCAATCTCCTAAATTCTAGCGAGTATAAGCCAAGTCTATCCAGTCTTTCTTCATATGAAAGTCCTGACATCCCAGGATGTCAAATACGAAGACAGGTGGAGGGGCAGGTAGAGTTGAGGAAGCAGGGAGGCTGCAGAGGAACTGATTAGTTAAAGAACCAAAGATGATGCACCAAGCAGCCTTGACCTACAATTATGCCAGGCCAAGAGATGGGGAACCAGACTGAGCCGCCTGCTTTTATTAAACACCACCATTGTTTCCTTCCCACGCTGCATCGATTCTGCTGTGTTTTGCTTTTTGACAGGAATATGCCGTGCACAAGTTAATTGCTGCCGTCTTGGAAAGACTATTTAATTAGTTGTAAAAGGGATTTGAGAGTTTGAGGCTGCATAAGGTGTCGTGGAAAGGACATCCAACTTTGTTTTTTAATCTTACTACATCAGGAAGGGATTCAGATTGGATGGCACAGTGGCGCATTGGTAGAGTTGCTGCCTTACAGCGGCAGAGACCTGAGTTCGATCCTGACTACGGTTGCTGTCTGTATGGAGTTTATAAGTTCTCCCTGTGACCATGTAGGTTTTCTCTGGGTGTTCCAGTTTCCTCTCGCACTCCAAAGACACACAGGCTTGTAAGTTGGATAGACACAAAATGATGGAGTAACTCAGTGGGACAGGCAGCATCTCTGGAGAGAAGGAATGGGTGACATTTTAGGTTGAGACCCTTCTTCAGTCTGAGACTCAAGGTGGAGGGTGTCCAGAGATATGGACAGGTAAGGTGTGTAAACGACAGATCAAAGCAGACGATGATAAGGAAATGCAGAATGGTTCATTGTTAGCTGAGGAGAAGGCATACAATGTTGGCTTCTGTCAAAATTGGAAAGTGTCCCTAGTGTGTAGTGTGTTAATGCTAGTGAACAGGTGATCGCTGATAGGCATGGACTTGGTGGGCTGAAGGGCCTGTTTCCACGCTGTATCTCAAAAGTTTAAAGTCTGAAGATTTCAAGCAGCAATGTGTGCTAAACTTTTGGATGCGTGGCCCTCTGGTGGTGAATGTTTTTTTAATTATAAAAATGCATTTATTCAAGACTGCCATTGGCAATTTACAGTCAAATAGTTATCAGATTAAAATATTGTCAACTTTATCTACAATACACCCAACCTCCCCACCCCTCGTGGTGACCAGCGTTCACAGAAGGCCTCAAAACATATAAGATTATTAAGGGCTAGAGGCAGGAAACATGTTCCCAATGTTGGGGGAGTCGAGAACCAGGGGCCACAGTTTAAGTACAAGGAGTAAGCTATTTAGAACGGAGACGAGGAAACACTTTTTCTCACAGAGAGTGGTGAGTCTGCGGAATTCTCTGCCTCAGAGGGCGGTGGAGGCGGGTTCTCTGGATGCTTTCGAGAGAGAGCTAGATAGGGCTCTTAAAAATAGCGGAGTCAGGGGATATAGGGAGAAGGCAGGAACGGGGTACTGATTGTGGATGATCAGCCATGATCACATTGAATGGTGGTGCTGGCTCGAAGGGCCGAATGGCCTACTCCTGCACCTATTGTCTATTGTCTATTGTCTATTGCCTCGAGAGTCCCCGTGGACAACGCGTCTTCCCTCTCCAGGGACACGCGGGCACGGACCTAATGTAGGCCCGGAAGAGGGGCAGGCAGCCGACTCGGGCAGAACCCTCGATCAGGAGCGTGGGGCTAAAGTGCAGACAAAGTGCAGTCGCGGTTGGGAGTGGACCTCATCTACTTCAAGTTCAGGCACCATCACACTGAATGGTGGGAAGGAACTGCAGATGCTGGTTTCCACCGAAGATTGACACCGAAGATGTGTGCTAGCTAGTCAGCGGGAAGACCACGCATGATGGCAATCAAGCCATCCACAGTGTACAGATACAGGATAAAGGGAGATTAAGGAGACCATAGTTAGAGGAAGAAATGCTGCTGTTGGAGTAGAGGTTTAAAAGAGTGGTGCAATTGTAATGAATGATTCCGGGATCTCAGCTCCCCCCGCGCCGGTGATCGACTCCGGGTTGGGGCTGGTCGAACCTTCCGCATCGTTTGGAGCTTCCCGACTCGGTCTCTCCCGAGACTGCGAGTCCTTGATGTTAAAGTCCGCAGGCCGTGGTTGGAGCGTCGATCCCAGGCAAGGGTCCGGCTCCGATGGTAAGTCCATGTCCCCGCTGTGGGGCTCAAAGTCAGTCCCGAGCGAGGCCTCCAGCTCCATGATGATAGGCCGCAGAGTGACCGGAGATACGATCCGGAAAACAAATCACATCTCCGACAAGGTAAGACCCTGAAAAACAGTTTTACCTGACCCCCTCTCCCACCCCCCCCACATAAAACAAACCCGAGTACATTAACACAAACTTTTAAAACACACTAAAAATAATTAAAAAGAGACAAAACGACAGACAGACTGTTGGCGAGGCTGTTTAAATTCATTTGTTCATATGTTCTAGGAGTCGAATTATGGCAATTCGGCCCATCGAGTCTACTCTGCCATTCAATCATGGCTGATCTATTAACCCCATTCTCTTGCCTTCTCTCCTTATCCCTGACACCCTTAATAATCAAGTTAAAAATATCATTTAAATGTGATAATTGTATCCACTTCTGTAGGTTTCAGATACGGACTACCCACTTGGGTGAAGAAATTGCCCCTGAGGTTCGTCTGAAATCTCTCCCCTTACACTAAGCTGACGCCCTCAAGTTTTATAATCCTCTACGCTGGGAAACAAAACTGTGAATGTTCACTTGATCCGTTCCCTTCATGATCCTGCACACCTCAGTAAGGTCACCCTTCAGCCTCCTACACTCCAAAGAAAAAAATGTCCCTGCCTATGCATCCTCTCCCTAAAACTGAAAGCCATAAATCCTTGTAATTAGTGGTGCAGTGGAAGCAGGAGTCTCCTGTGTGTTGGTGACTAATGGATTGCAAGTGAAACACAGGCCGTTCACCCATTAGAAACTGGGAAGAGAGCCAAGGCGTTTACCCAAGGGCAACATTTTGACCCGAGGTGCCAAAGACAACCGGGTGTGGTGTTAAGCTGAAGAATCATCTAAACCCAGAGATCAAACTCGTCCCGACGCTAATCATGGGTCATTAGTTGGGGTGTGAGCTTGGTCTGTAATTTAGCCGCGATCGATCGATAGTGTGAGAGGGAATGGTTGTTCATAGCCCATGGTGACACCATAAATCTTCCCCATCCAACACACCCTGCTTAAAACGCATCCTCTGTCCCTCACCATTAACCCCGGCACTTTGAACACAGCTCAAGGCTGCGACCTTATCATGCGTTATGTGCCATCCTCGCACGGGGGACGGAGATTGAAGTCAGACACAAAAATCTGGAGTAACTCAGCGGGACGGGCAGCATCTCAGGAGAGAAGGAATGGGTGACGTTCCGAGTCGAGGCCTTTCTACAGACTTCTTCAGGAGGTTGAAGTATTGACTGGACTCTGCTGCACATATGCTGGAGGATATGGGGCAGGTTTCTTGACACAGAGCGTGGTGGGTACATGGAATGTGCTGCCAGGGTTGTTCGGGGAAACAGATATGATGGTTTTACAGGCTTTAGGTTTATTTCAAAGGTAGACAAAAATGCTGGAGAAACTCAGCAGGTGAGGTTTCGTTTATTGTCACGTGTACCGAGGTACAATGAAAAGCTTTTGTTGCGAGCTTAGATGGGCAAATGGATACGCAGGGAATGGATTGATCTTGATCACATGCAAAAATAGGCCCTTCGGCACCCTGAGTCCATGCTAACCATTGATCCATTCACACCAGTATGGCTGTATGGTAATTTGCATATCACCTTAATTGGTACACGTGACAATAAAATACCTTTGAAACCTTTAATTCATAAGTTCATAAGTGTAGGAGCAGAATTAGGCCATTCAGCCCATCAGGTGTACTCTGCCATTCAATCTTGGCTGATTTATCTTTCTCTCTTCCACCTTCTCCACTTAACCCCCGACACCTGTACTAATCAAGAATCTATCTATCTCCGCCTTAAAAATATCAAATGACTTGGACTCCACGACATCGTTCTATGTTATCACACTTTCTCATCCACTCCCTACACATTGGGGGCAATTTACAGAAGCCAATTAAGCAGATTGGTTCCAGCACCTTCAGAAACCTTTTCCCAGGATGAAAACATCTTTTTACCAAGAGGGCATAGATTTAAGGTGGGAAGGGCAACGTTTCAAGGGGATGCGCGCGGCAAGTTTTTTTTACACAGAGGGTAGTGAGTGGTTGAGACTGATAAGATAGTAACATTTAAAGGGGCTTTTGGATAGGCCTATGGATATGCACGGAATGAAGGGATATGGATCATGTGCAGGTAGATAAGAGATGGAGAGGGTGCAGCACGGTGGCACAGCGGTAGAGCTACTGCCTTACAGCGCCAGTGACCCCGGTTCGATCCTGACTATGGGCGCTGACTGTACGGAGTTTGTACATTCTCCCCGTGACCTGCGTGGGTTTTCTCCAAGATCTTCTCTTTCCTCCCACACTCCAGAGATGTACAGGTTTGTAGGTTAATTGGCTTGGTGTAAGTGTAAACATTGTCCCCAGTGTGTGTAGGACAGTGTTAGTGTGCGGGGATCACTGGTCGGCGCGGACTCGGTGGGCCGAAGGGCCTGTTTCCGCGCTGTTTCTCTAAACTAAACTAAACTAAACAAGGAGCTGCAGATGCTAGTTTACGCAAAGTGCTGGAGTAACTCAGCGGGTCAGGCAGCATCTCTGCAGAACAGGGTTGAGGATGTTGAGGGTCGAGACCCTAGTAACCATGTTCTCCACATCACCTATCCATGTTCTCCACAGATGCTGCCTCTGTGGAGAACATGGATAGGTGATGTAGTCCAGTATGGATATGGATAGGCTGAGGTAGTCCAGCACTTTGTGTATTTTTTTGGATAAGAGATGGTATTGGCATCTTGTTCGGCATAGGCATTGTGGGCCAAAGGACATGTTCTTGTGCTTGCTCTTCTCTGTTATGTGTTCTATTTCATGGTGGTGCTGTTCGTAGAAGCTTGTCGTGTACAAGTTGGCTGCCAAATCTCATCTTAGTTTAGATTAGTTTAGAGATACAGTGTGGAAACAGGCCCTTCGGCCCATCGAATCGCGCTGACTAGCGGTCCCCATACACTAATGGAGGTGTTTCCACTGGTGGGAGGGTCTAGAACATTGTTTCCACTAGTGGGAGAGTCTAGAACTGGAGGTCATAACCTCAGAATTAAAGGACATTCTTTGGGAAGGAGATGAGGAGAAATTTATTTCGCCAGAGGGTGGTGAATCTGTGGAATTCTTTGCCACAGGAGGCTGTAGAGGCCAAGTCAGTGGATATTTTTAAGGCAGAGATAAATAAATTCTTGATTAGTCTGGGTGTCAGAGGTTATGGGGAGAAGGCAGGAGATTGGGGTTAGGGGGGAGAGATAGATCAGCCAAGATTGATTGGCGGAGTAGACTTGATGGGCCGAATGGCCTAATTCTACTTCTATTCCTTATGACCTTATGACTAACACTATCCTACTCATTACGGACAATTTACAATCTTCATCAATGCTGATTAACCTACAAACCTGTGCATATTTGGAGCGTGGGAGGAAACGGAGCACCCGGGGCGAAACCCATGTGGTCACAGGGACAACGTACAAACACCATACAGGCAGCCAGGAAGATCCTTCTTCCCTGTAGCGATCAAACTTTACAACTCCTCCCCCTTCTGTCGTGGGGTAGACTGAGACTTATGTGTGTAGGATAGTGTCGCTGTGCGGGGATCGCTGGTCGGCGCGGACCCGGTGGGCCGAAGGGCCTGTTTTCGCACTGTATCTCTAAAACTAAACTAAGTGTGAAGGGTTAGCATCTTCTGCTGTGGGAATTGGCAGGGAACACAAGGAAGGAGTTTAAATAAACACCGAGTGACTACAGGCAGCGAGATCACAAGTACGGACCTGATGGGGCAGATGTGCAGAGCCATGCTCCGCAAAGCGAAACCTCTCTGTGTCTGTCTGTATTCGGGTTTCGGTCAGGTGGCCCAGTCTCACCTCGCCCTTTCCCTTACGTGTGTCAGGAGAGCATGCAGGTGCGAAAGCCTTGTCCGGCCGAGTGAACCAGTTTGCCTGCTTTTATAACGATCACTCCCATCACAAACAGACGCTCTCTCTGTTCTGCCTGAAACCTGTTGGTCTCCCAGCGAAGCGAGATGCCCGTCGGGGAATGTTGCCGACTGGCCCGCTCCAGACTGCAGGAGTACGTGCTGAGGGACGCACTGAAGCGCGGTGTAGCCAACGCCAAGGCTCTGTAGGGGAGGACCACAGTCTAGGGTCCCTCCGCTGCTGGACATTGAGGGGGTACAATAGTTCAATGTAACTTTATTTGTCACGTGTACTGAGGTACAGTGACATTCATGTTTGTATACAGTTCAGTACAATTATCAAGACACATAAACACTTAGATACAGTACCAGATACCTCTAGTTTCCCTCTCCCCTGACTCTCACTGAAGAAGAGTCACAACCCAAAACGTCACCTATTTCTGTTCTCCAGAGATGCTGCCTGACCTGCTGGGTAACCCCAGTATATTGTTAATATCCGGTATAAACCAGCAACTGCAGTTCCTTCCCGCACAGTAGACGTGTACACTAGTAGTACACTGAGGCAGTATACACAGAGTCTCCAGATTTGGGGCCACTTTCAAGTCCCAGTTGTTGTAAGCGCAGGGAGCTTGATCTGACCATGAAGGTCCATTGCCCTGGCAGCATTGCAGGGTCGGCCTGGCCAAGAGTAGCCATGCTTTCCGCCGCAGCTGTAGGCCACGAGCTGTCCACATGCTCAGCCTGTTGGAGCAGCGCCCGGTCCAACCGAGCCCCAGGCTGTTGCAGGGCCTCCAGCGGCCACTCCCCCCGTCGAGGCCGTGCACTCCCTCCCGCAGCTCGTCTGCTCACCAGCCCCCCCTCCGTCCAACCCCTTCCTCTCTGGGCGGTTGAGCCAGGCATTCCGGGTGGGTTCCCGGTCCGCAGTTTGGGTTCTCGGTCCACAGCAAGCTTGGGAAGGGATATCACTCCAGGAGGCCACATGTGGCAATGGTGTTTTGTTTCGATATAGGTGTGACGAGTGTAGATGGGGCATCTTGGTCGGCTTGGGCAAGTTGGTCCAAAGGACCTCTTTGGAGTAAGAGTTTTCATACAAATTCATTATGTGATTCTATAATCGCCAAACCAAAGAGTCTGTGAGGATCGAGGCTGGTGATGAAAGTGTTCCCGGGATGGCGGGACTGTCATATGTTGATAGAATGGAGCGGCTGGGCTTGTATACTCTGGAATTTAGAAGGATGAGAGGGCATCTTATTGAAACATATAAGATTATTAAGGGTTTGGACACGCTAGAGGCGGGAAACATGTTCCCGATGTTGGGGGAGTCCAGAACCAAGGCCACAGTTTAAGAATAAGGGGTAAGCCATGTTAGAACGGAGTTGAGGAAAAACTTTTTGACTCAGAGAGTTGTGAGTCTGTGGAATTCTCTGCCTCAGAAGGCGGTGGAGGCTAATTCTCTGGCTGCTTTCAAGAGAGAGCTAGACAGAGTTCTTAAAGATAGGGATATGGGGAGAAGGCAGGAACGGGGTACTGATTGTGGATGATCAGCCATGATCACATTGAATGGCGGTGCTGGCCCGAGGGGCCGAATGGCCTACTCCTGCACCTATTGTCTATTGTACATTATACGGTAAATGATTTATTAATGTTCTTCATGTTCACCTCAAATGTCGGAGACTTGAAGGAGTGCCACGCTATAGGAGGGCCCTTTGATCTTCTTGCTGCTCACCCTCACCCTATGCCCTCTAGTATAATAGACTCCTCTACTATGGGAAAAACTTTCCTACAATCTACCCTATCTATGACATTCAGAATTTTGTATCCCTCTGAGTGATGATAGTGGTATACAAATCAGTCTGAAGAAAGGTCCCAACCCAAAACTTTAACTGTCCATTTCTTTCCACAGATGCTGCCTGACAGCTGAGTTCCTCCAGCACTTTGCTCTTCACTTTGTACGCCCCTACGAGGTTCCTCCGCACTCCAAGTAGTCTCATACTCTCCACGCTGAATGCATTGACAGAAAGGGCAGTGGAGGCAGAGTCCAGAAAGATTCACAAAGGGAACTGAGCAAAAACTCTGTAAGCATTAAGTTTTTGCAAAGCCTTGTGGAACAAGCAGGTGACAAGTGGACATGGACCTCAGGTATAAATGAACATGAATGCCATTGAAAACCACATCAAATATAATGTAACAAAATGCACATTGTAACAATATAACCACGTGAAATATAATGCAGCAGAACGCTACAGTGGGGCAGCGGTAGAGTTGCTGCCTTCCTGCGCCAGAGACCCGGGTTTGATCCTGAATACAGCTGCTGTCGGTACAGAGTTTGTCCGTTCTCCCCGTAATTGCCTGGGTTTTCTCCAGGTGCTCTGGTTTCCTCCCATACTCCAAAGATGTATATCTTTTTAGGCTGGCACAAAATGCTGGAGAAACTCAGCGGGACAGCAGAGGATAGGACAGGAGTGGATGGAAGGATTGGGTGACGTTTCGGGTCGAGACCCTTCTTTAAGCCAGCATTTGCAGTTTCCTCCTGCAGAAAGCTTTGTCAGCTAATTGGCTTGGTAAAATTGTGAAATTGTCCCTAGTGTGTGTAGGATAGTGTTAATGTGCAGGGGTCGCTGGTTGGTGCGGACACGGTGGGCTGAAGGGCCTGTTTTCACGCTGTATCTCTAAACTAAACTAAACTAAAACCAAAGGGGGGGGAGGGAGCTACATAATCTTGACTCCTAGCCCTGGGACAAGGGAGCAGCTTTCACACTGAGTTTCACAGGAAAGATGAGAAAGTCTGTCTGTGGTTGGAGAGCAAGTCTCGACTTGTCCCAGGAACTCCTGTGAACCGGGAGAGTCACCGTTTCCCATGAAACTTTGGCTGTTTGTAAGATCTCAGGTTCTGGATATTTTTGTTTTCGGTTTGGAGAATAGATTTGTCAGATATTCCCATCGACAAAAAAACATGATTTATTGCAGAGATCGCCTCTGGAATTCTAGGGTGCGGTATCACAGTCTGAGGCAAGTTCAGGGGCAAGTTCTTTGCATCTGTCTCTGCCCCTCGTTCAAACTTTTCAACCTTAAATCCAACCTTAAAATGCCGGAGGAACTCAGCGGGTCAAGCAGCATATGGGGAGGGAATGGACAGGCGACGTTTCAGGTTGGGACCCTTCTTCAGACCCTGACCCGCTGAGTTCCTCCAGCACTTTTTGCTCAAGATTCCAGCATCTGCCGTTCTTTGTGCCTCCAATAAAAAGGGCTAATTTAGCAGATTCAAACCCTGACCTCTCACCTCTCACCTGTACACTTTGACCCATGACCTTTTACGTGAATACTTTGACCCCTTTCTCCCGATTGTACTGAATCTTGGATCCTAATCACGACATTCACCCCTGACCCCTCACCGATGACCCCCTCTTGTTCTCTTCACTGCTCGGACTGACCCCTGAACCAAAGATCGTGCCCCGTCCTCCTTACCTCTGACCTTTGACTTCCTGTTCAAAACCATGGACCCCTGTAGTCCAAGATGGCAGCCAGAGCAAGGCGACTGTGTGTGTGCCGGTCCCGGAAGTGGACTCCTGCATTACAATCGCTCCACTCTTTTAAATGTTTATTTCAGCAGCAGCATTTCTTACACTATTTATGCTACTGGACTTTATCTTACACTAACCTTTATACCTGTTATCACGACGGTATCTGTACACTGTGAACAACTAGCCTGTATCCATGTCTGGTCTTTCCACTGCCTGGATAGCAGCATGCAACAAAAAGCTTTTCACCGTACAGGAAAAAATGTTCCCCATGTTGGGGGAGTCCAGAACCAGGGGCCACAGTTTTAGAAAAAGGGGTAGGCCATTTAGGACTGAGATGTGGAAAAACCTGTTCAGCCAGAGAGTTGTGAATCTGTGGAACTCTCTGCCACAGCAGGCGGTGGAGGCCAATTCACTGGATGTTTTCAAGAGAGAATTAGATATAGCTCTTAGGGCTAATGGAATCAAGTGATATGGGGAGATGGCAGGAACATAGAAACATAGAAACATAGAAAATAGGTGCAGGAGTAGGCCATTCGGCCCTTCGAGCCTGCACCGCCATTCAATATGATCATGGCTGATCATCCAACTCAGTATCCTGTACCTGCCTTCTCTCCATACCCCCTAATCCCTTTAGCCACAAGGGCCACATCTAACTCCCTCTTAAATATAGCCAATAAACTGGTCTCAACTACCTTCTGGGGCAGAGAATTCCAGAGATTCACCACTCTCTGTGTGAAAAATGTTTTCCTCATCTCGGTCCTAAAAGATTTCCCCCTTATCCTTAAACAGTGACCCCTTGTTCTGGACTTCCCCAACATCGGGAACAATCTTCCTGCATCTAGCCTGTCCAACCCCTTAAGAATTTTGTAAGTTTCTATAAGATCCCCCCTCTATCTTCTAAATTCTAGCGAGTACAAACCGAGTCTATCCAGTCTTTCTTCATATGAAAGTCCTGACATCCCAGGAATCAGTCTGGTGAACCTTCTCTGTACTCCTTCTATGGCAAGAATGTCCTTCCTCAGATTAGGAGACCAAAATTGTACGCAATACTCCAGGTGTGGTCTCACCAAGACCCTGTACAACTGCAGTAGAACTTCCCTGCTCCTATACTCAAATCCTTTTGCTATGAATGCTAACATACCATTCGCCTTCTTCACTGCCTGCTGCACCTGCATGCCTACTTTTAATGACTGGTGTACCATGACACCCAGGTCTCGTTGCATCTCCCCCTTTCCTAATCGGCCACCATTCAGATAATAGTCTATTTTCCTGTTTTTGCCACCAAAGTTGATAACCTCACATTTATCCACATTATACTGTTACTGTACTGTACTGATTCTAGATGATCAGCCATGATCATATTGAATGGCGATGCTGGCTCGAAGGGCTGAATGGCCTACTCCTGCAACTATCTTCTACGTTTCTATTTACCTCGGTACAATAATAAACAAAAGTAAACTAAACTAAAACTCCTCATTGAATCTTATCCCTCAACAAGACACTGGACCCCTGACCCAATGACATAAACACTCTGACCAAGACCCCTCACCTGGTTTTGACCCCACCGTCCGACCTATGATACAGTCCTTCCAGAACAGAACACTGTATCTAATCCACCCTTTATTAATTCCTTTAAGCCACACCTTGAACAAACACAAGTAGAACACAAACGCAGTCTTTGGCCATTTCATAAGACATAGGTGTAGAACGGGTCCATTCAGTCTATCCAGTCTGCGGTTTTGCTTTGTATTTAGAAGTCAACACTAAAATATGAACAGAAGTTTAACATCACGGATACGCTGTGCCACACATGATATTGGACAGGTCGTCCGTGGGAGTCCCCATCTTGTCGTGGTGGAGAACAATGTGCGTGCCCAAGATCCTTAATGGCGGCGCAGTGGGAGAGCCACTGCCTCACAGCGCCATAGACCCGGGTTCGATCCTGACCATTTCATGGAGTTTGCACGTTCTACTTGTGACCGCGTGGGTTTCGTCTGTACCCTCTTGTTTCCTCCCACATCCCAAAGACGTGCGGGTTTGTAGGTTAATCAGCCTCTGCTAATTGCTCCTGGTGCGGAGGGAGTGGATGTGAAAGTGGGATAACATAGAACTAGTGAACGATGGTCGGCGTGGACTCGGTGTTTCCATGCTGTGTCTTTCAATCGATTCAACCAATTCTGAGAGCTAAACCGTCGAGAGTTGTGCTCCTGGCTGGGTCACCCGTGTTGGGCAGAGCAAGGGGAAGTTTCGTTGATGAAACAGGCGGAGAATGGCGGCCGGCTGGAGGGTGTAGCACCACAACGGGAGAGGAGGGTATTGTGCCCGGAGGGTAAAGCTCCCGTGAGGCAGAAGCTCGTTGTCTCTGTACTGTACACTGCACAATGACAATAAAGTTTGAATCTGAATCTGAATCTGAATCTGTCAGGCCTCAGGCCTGGCTCGCCCGCAGCAGAACCAGGAACCCACCTGTAGAGGGAGCCACCGAGCCGGGTCCCGCTCGTCCCCCGAGGACCAGAGAACCGGAGACGAGGGAGGAGGGAATTGGTGATGTCAGCGGTCGCTCGGACAAAGGGCCGGTTAGAAAAACCAGGGGTCTTACTCATACCTTCTGCGTCCTCAAGGTCGGCTGCGGAAGGAGCCCCCAGAGCACAAAGGCCGGGCGAGGAGAGGGAACAATGGTTGATCCAGATCGAGGCGATGACTGCAAATGCTCTTTATGGCCAGATACAGCTAGGGCTTTGAAAATGGTGCCAAAACCTGGCGACTCTTGGTCATAGACTCAGTGCGCTAATCCTATGCATTCTATACTTAACTGGGGATTACACTCATGTCTGGCAATAATCTTACTGATCAGTATTTTACAAAAAAAAGAATCTCATACTTGCATCATTCCTTGCTACATGTGATAATAAAGAACCATAGAGTCATTGAACCATTAAAGGCCTGTAGTTCCAGGATCGGCCATCTTCAGCCATCTCAAGACCCTCACGCGACTGTGAGTGATCACAAATGATGAGTATCCATTGAACATCTGTTTAAGAAGGAACTGCAGATGCTGGAAAAAACGAAAGTAGACAAAAAATGCTGGAGAAACTCAGCGGCCTACTCCTTTTCTCCATAGGTAAACAAAAGTGCTGGAGAAACTCAGCGGGTGCACCAGCATCTATGGAGCGAAGGAAAGAGGCAACGTTTCAGGCCGAAACGTTGCCTCTTTCCTTCGCTCCATAGATGCTGCTGCACCCGCTGAGTTTCTCCAGCACTTTTGTCTACCTTAGATTTTCCAGCATCTGCAGTTCCTTCTTAAAGTCCTTTTCTCCATAGATGCTGCCTCATCCATTCAACATAATCCTTCTCCCCCCACAGATGCTGCCTGACCTGCCGAACATTTCAAGAGTCAGTATGAATGAGTGTTTAATTGTCATATGAACCAGGATCGGATCAATGGGATTGAAATTCCAACATTTCGGTATTTATTCCCCCCCACATCATAGAAACATAGAAACATAGAAAATAGGTGCAGGAGTAGGCCATTCAGCCCTTCGAGCCTGCACCGCCATTCAATATGATCATGGCTGATCATCCAACTCAGTATCCCATACCTGCCTTCTCTCCATACCCCCTGATCCCTTTAGCCACAAGGGCCACATCTAACTCCCTCTTAAATATAGCCAATGAACTGGCCTCAACTACCTTCTGTGGCAGAGAATTCCACAGATTCACCACTCTCTATGTAAAAAACGATTTTCTCATCTCGGTCCTAAAAGACTTCCCTCTTATCCTTAAACTGTGACCCCTTGTTCTGGACTTCTCCAACATCGGGAATAATCTTCCTGCATCTAGCCTGTCCAACCCCTTAAGAATTTAATAAGTTTTTATAAGATCCCCCCTCAATCTTCTAAATTCTAGCGAGTACAAGCCGAGTCTATCCAGTCTTTCTTCATATGAAAGTCCTGCCATCCCAGGAATCAGTCTGGTGAACCTTCTCAATCAACAACGTGACGTACTGCGGAGTACACTTCCCACATTGTCACCTCAAAACAGCTGCCAACATTCTGGGCATTGACGTTAGTGAGCGTCACTGAGCAAATCCACTGCTCTTGGAAGCTGTTGTGTTTCAGGAATACGAGCTAGTGTGCTGATCGCTCTTCACTCTGACTTCTCCCAGCCCTTGACAGGACTTGGAAACACGTTGCAATCTTCACTGTTCTCTTAGAGCGGCCACGACTGAACTTTCTGACCACTCTTTCCTCATCCAGCAACCCTGTCAGACTCATCTCTGCATCCCCCACTCACCCTCCACTCGATGATATTATAAATGGTCCCACCTCCTCAAGGTCCCATCCTCCTCCGAGTAACCCTACATTACTGGTTCAGTTCCTGAACTGCAGCAGGCGCTTTCTTGATTAGTACATGTGTCATGGGTCCTGGGCAGAAGGCAGGAGAATAGGGTTGAGAGGGGAAGATAGATCAGCCATGATTGAATGGCAGAGTAGACTTATTGGGCCGAATGGCCTATTTTCTGCTCTTATAACTTATGAACATCATCTAATGTTCATTCCCAAAGTCCTCTCCATACCCCACTCCGTTCCCAAGGATCTATACATACCACACTCATTTCCTCCATATCCCACTGTTAAATCCATTCCATTCTATCACACACCTCGTACTCTGTTTGGCACCTCCGTGTTTCGGTGCCCATGACGTTAGCAAGCTCCAAGGTGTCGAAGTCTCTGCCCATCTCTTTATACTCATTCATACCTTCGTTCATACCTTAAAACCAGTCTCCGGCAAGCCATTCGCCATTTGAATAAATGAATGAATGAATGAATGAATGAATTAATTAATTAATTACTTAATTAATTAGTTAATTAATTAATTGATTAATGCATTATTGTCACATGTGACAAGTCACAGTGAAAATAGTCGCTACATAACAGGCGCTGACAAAGTTACAAAGTATCCCAAGCCAGGTCCTCCTTTGCTCACCCTCCTCCCCCCTCATGGCAGTTCCCCCAAGCTGGGTCCTCCATAGTTCTTCCCCCCTCCCCCCTCACAAGGATCTCCCCATGTCAGATCCTCCTTCATTCTTCCCCCCCCCCATGTAGTTGCACACTTCCCTATCCCACCCGACTCCATTTGCCAACCTCTGCTCAAAATGGCCTATAATACCTTAACCCACTCCTGTCCAGACTCTACTTAAACTCTGATTAAAACCCCCTTCATACTTCTTGCCCCCACTCTGCTCCTTTGGTCCAAACGAAGGCTCCCAAAATGCCCCTTTCCCCCCTCAGATGCTGCCTGACCTGCTGAGATCTCTGCTATAATGTGCAAGGACAAATGACACCACCATTATTAGCTGGGGAGAGTAAATCGGGAGCAGCCATTATTGTGTGAGTCGACGTCAGACATGTGAGAGTCATTTAAAGACCAGCTGACCAACGTCCAGGACTGGCAAGTTCCAGTGATAAGAATGAATATGGAAAATATGAGACACCAAGAGGGATAAGATACACAGTAAATGGCATTGATTACAGCCGGATCTTGGGGCCCAAGTCCATAGTTCCCTGAAAGCGGCAGATAAAGTGGTAAAGAACGTGTATGCTTGCCTTCATCGGTCGGAGCTTTGGGTATAAGTATCACAAAGTCACATTGCAGCTTTATATGTATTTATATTATATATATTATATTATAATATATCAAAATTATATCATACCATATCATATTCTATTATATTCTATCATATTATATTCTAATCCATTATATTATATTATATGTTATACATCTTATATAATATATATGGTAATATATTATATTATATATAATATTTATATGATAGCACTTTGGTGGCGTCTGGACTGTTGTGCACAGTTCTGGTTGCCTCATTCCAGGAAGGATGTGGAGGCTTTGAAGAGGTTTACCAGTACATAACCTGGATTAGAGGTTGTTTGCTATAATGAGAGGTTGGACAAGCTTGTCATAATTTCTTTGGAACGTCGGAGCTTGAGAGGGGGTTCTGATAGAAGCATATAAAATGATGCAAAGCATAGATGGGGTAGACCATCAGAATCTTTTTCCCAGAGTGGAAATATCAAAGACTTGAGGGCATAGCTTTAAGGTGAGAGGGACAAAGTTGAATGGAGATGTTGCGAGCACGTTTCTACACAGTGCGGGGTGAGTGCCTGGAACATGCTGTCAGGGGTAATGTGGTGGAGGCAGATACAACAGTGGCATTTATGAGATTTTTGATGAGACTCCTAGATTTGACGGAGGGGCAGGGATATGGATTACCTGCAGCAGAGGAGATTAGTTTAACCTGACATCATGTTTGGCATGGACATTGTGGGCCGAAGGGCCTGTTTATGTGCCCCAACCTTCTGTTTCCTGTTGTTGAGAATCCAATCACCTAGTTATTTGTCAAATGGACATCATAAAGTAACTTCTCTTATCTCATGATCAGTTTTATTTCGCTCAACCTGGTTTACAACATCCAGTAAAGCTGGTGTAACTCAGCGGGTCAGACAGCGTAGAGTCATAGATAAACTCAGCGGGTGCGGCAGTATCTATGGAGCTCTATAGATGCTGCCGCACCCGTTGAGTTTCTCCAGCATTTTTGTCTACCTTCGATTTTCCAGCATCTGCAGTTCCTTCTTGAACATAGAGGCACAGAGGCACAGAGGGATACAGAGTGGAAACAGGCCCTTCGGCCCAACTTGCCCACATTGGCCAATGTGTCCCAGCTACACTAGTCCCACCTGCCTGCGTTTGGTCCATATCCCCCTAAACCTGTAATATCTATATGGAGCATCCATGGAGAAAAGATTAGGTGATGTTTCGGGTCGAGACCCTTCTTCAGACTGAAGCATTTTGTGTCTATATTCAGTTTACACATGCATCTGCAGTTCCTTCCTACACATTACAACATCCAATGTTCATCTTTACTCCAGCTATCTACCTATCCCTTGCAATTAAAATACTTCCTAAATCTATCTATTGCCTCTCGTAACATGACCTTTGATTTACCTTCACAACGATGGACTTTATTTTACTATCATGCTTCTCCAGTATAAACTCTTGGGTTAAACTTATCACAAGCTAGCCCAATTTACTTATAATGTCCAGAATTCCCTACATCAGCCCTACAATATTTTGCATGGTCAGTAAGGATTACTTCTGCTGTGAGTTTCCTCTTGCACCACATGGGGGTGCTCTAGGACTTTGCCACTGTTGTCCGCGTTGGTTCATTCACTTTGTATCATTCAGCAGGGAAGCTGGGGACTGTTCTACTTTCCAACTCGCTGGAACAGACGGTATGTTGTCAGGAAGAGCGTGTCAAGTGACCAACAGGGCCTTGAATCAGTGGCAAGAGGTCAGGCAATTTCAAGAGGGCTTGTATACAAAAACAGGGATGTAATGCTGAGGCTCAATAGACAATAGATGCATGAGTAGGCCATTCGGCCCTTTGAGCCAGCACCGCCATTCAATGTGATCATGGCTGATCATCGCCGATCAGTATCCCGTTCCTGCCTCCGCCCCATATCCCCTGACTCCGCTCTCTTTATAGGGCGCTGGTAAGGCCGCATTTGGAATATTGTGAACAATTTTGGGCCCCATATCTGAGGAAGGATGTGCTGGCTGTGGAGAGGGTCCAGAGGAGGTTTACAAGAATGATCCCAGGAATGAGTGGGTTAACCTGCGATAAGCGTTTTTGTCGGCGCTGGGCCTGTACTCGCTGGAGTTTGGAAGAATGAAGGGGGACCTCATTGAAATGTACAGAATAGTGAAAGGCTTGGATAGAGTGGACGTGGAAAGGATGTTTCCACTAGTGGGAGAGTCTAGGACTAGAGGGCGTAGCCTCAGAATTAAAGGACATTCTTTTAGGAAGGCGATGAGGAGAAATTTCTTTCAGAGGGTGATGAATCTGTGGAATTATTTTCCGCAGAAGGCTGTGGAGGCCATCAGTGGATATTTTTTAAGGCGGAGATAGGTAGATTCTTCATTAGTACAGGTGTCAGAGGTTATGGGGAGAAGACAGGAGAATGTGCTTAGGAAGGAGAGATGGAATGGCGGAGTAGACTTGATGGGCCGAATGGTCTAATTCCACTCCTATCACTTATGACCTCATGGCATAATGAAACTCAAAGGCATGTCAGAGACGGTAACCACAACCAGGCCAAGGAATAGATCCTCCCGGCTTCCTGTTTGATCTTATTTGAACACCCAGGAATGAAGGAGATAACAAAAGGGGGGGAGGGTGAGAGGGGGGGGGAGGGGGTGGAAGGAGGGGGAGGGGGAGAAAGGGGGGAGGGGGGGAGGGGGAAGAGGGGAAGGGGGGAGAAGGGGGAGAAGGGGGGAGGGGGGAAGTGGGGGGGGTCAGTCCTGTCTTAGGAAGGGTCCCGACCCGAAACGTCACCCATTTATTTTTCCTCCACAGATGCTGCCTGACCTGCTGAGTTACTCCTGCACTTTTTTGTCTATCTTCGGTGTAAACCAGCATCTGCGGTTCCTTTCAGGCACTCGGCCCCTTTGGAGTTTAGTCTCCGTGCACTTCACTGGGATCTGCTTCTGACTTCCTGTCTGTCATATGATTTCTATTAGTGACCTGTAATACTATCACACGCTGGTGACACAGCAAAGTGCAGTCCACGTGATGAGGACCAGAGCTATTTTTAATGTTCCAATGGAACCACTGCTGCAGGACACTACGTCCCATCAAAGGTCAATCTCTGGGACGTGCAAGTTGAGGAGTGCGAGCGAGCCCTCCTCACTGTCCTTTGCCGAGTGGCTCAGCTGCAAGCAGGGTGAGTGGCTTTTTTATCTTAAAACACATAACTGCCTCATTGTTCCGTTGAATTGGCAGCAAGCTGTGGTACAGGTAAACACAATGCTCAGATGTTTCAGAAGTTAGTTACTGTTACTAACTGTAAGTTTAGTGTATTGTCACGCGTACCGAGGTGCAGTGAAACGGGTGTCAAGGGTTATGGGGAGAAGGCAGGAAAATGGGATTAGGAGGCAGAGATCAGCCGTGATTGAATAGCTGTGAATTCGATGGGCCGAATGGCCTAATTCTACTCCTTGTGTTCTAACTTGTGAACTAGCGTAAAGCTTTTGCTGGCTGCTTATCCGTAGGCAGCAGATGGATTCCTCGTACTAAGGGTTTTGACCCGAACCATCAATATTTCCTTGTTCTCCCCACAGAAGCTTCTTGAGCTGCTGAGTTCCCCCAACACATTGTTTGTTGGTCCTGGATCCAGCGTCTGCAGTCTCTTGAGTTTCCATTTTCTCTTTTATTGCTGTTTCTCACTCGACCGTACAAAGTCAAGACGTGATCTCTGGTACTTGACAAGAGCCCGTCGAAGCTCACAGGACAAAGTGCTGGAGAAACTCGGCAGGTCAGGCAGTATCTCTGGAGGCTCAATGGACTGGTGCCGTTTCAGGTCAGTTTCAGTTTAGTTTATTGTCACGTGTACCGAGGTACAGTGAAAAGCTTATGTTGCGTGCTGACCAGTCAGCGGAAAGACAATACATGATTACAATCAAGCCATCTACAGCATACAGATACATGATAAGGGAATAACGTTTAGTGCAAGGTAAAGCCAGCAAAGTCCGATCAAGGATAGTCCCAGGGTCACCAACGAGGCAGATAGTAGCTCAGGACTGCTCTCCGGGTGTGGTGGGATGATTCAGTTTTGAGAACATTTGCTTCTTATTTATAACCTGACACAGGTTTAGTTTAGAGTACAGCATGGAAATATGCCATTCGGCCCATCGAGTCCACGCGGACCATCGATCACCCGTTCACACTAGTTCTATGTTATCCCACTTTCCCATCCACACCTGCACACTCGGGGCAATTGACAGAGGGCAATTAATCTGCAAACCCGCACGTCCATGGAATGTGGGAGTAAACCGGAACACTAGGAGGAAACCCCATGCGGTCACAGGGAGAACGTGCAAACTCCGTGCAGACAGCATCCGAGGTTAGGATCGAACCTGCGTCCCTGGCGCTGTGGGGGAGCAACTCTACCGCTGAGCCACAGCAAAAAGTAACGATGAACATTGGGCCGTTTCTTTGACATTAATTACGTTTGCATATGTTTCTATGTTTCTCTATAATCACCATCTCTGTCTCTTGTTCCTCTTTCCCCTGACTCTCAGTCTGAAGAAGAGTCTCGACCCGAATCGTCACCTATTCCTTCTCTCCAGAGATGCTGCCTGTCCCGCTGAGTTACTCCAGCACTTTGTGTCAATTAACCATAAGGAAAGTCAGGTCAGCCATGATCCTATTGAGTGGCGAAGGAGCATCTATGGAGCGAAGGAATAGGTGAAGTTTCGGGTCGAGACCCTTCTTCAGACTCCCCCAGTCTGAAGAAGGGTCTCGACCTGAAACGTCACATTCCTTCGCTCCATAGATGCTGCCTCACCCGCTGTGTTTCTCCGGCATTTTTGTCTACCTTCGATTTTTCCCGCATCTGCAGTTCCTTATTAAACTATTGAGTGGTGAAGCCAGTTTGAAGGGCGCAGCCTACTCTTAAGATCTTATGGATGCTAGGATACAGAGAGGCCACATACCACATGAGGGACTAAAACAAAGAACACAAACATAATCCAGTCTTCCACACAAACCAGAAAAATGTAGCTCTTTTATTGACTATCCTGAGCCGTGGCAGACACGGGCCCTTGTTCTAAGCAAGACTGTTACCAGCAGCCCACATCTGGAAGGACCACATTCGTCAGATCTGGACGCCATCTGGAGTAAGAATCTCACATCTGGGAGGGCGGGCGGGAGTCAGGAATCTCGAGAATTTTCTCAAGAGATGGTGATGTGAAAAGGAGAATTTTGGATAGTTTTTAAGACAACTCTATCCTGGGCAAGAGGCCAATTGGGTAGTTCAAAGTACATAGTGACGGAGATGAGGTCTTCCCTCTGAGGTGCGGCAGTCCCCATTAACCTTCGGTGCTTTACATTTGGTGGGGGATGGACAATTTCCCGAAACTCCGTCAAGGGGCTGAACGCGAGAGGTGCTGGGAATCGGGATTAAGACAAAAAATCCTGGAGTTACTCAGCAGGTTGGGAAACAGAACAAAGTGGATTTCCTGAGACCGCAGGATCAGGGTCGTCAGTGATGTAGAGAGAACAGATTTAGAGATTTGGAGAGCCAGATGTGAAAGGGAGTGCAGGAATGAGCGTCTTGTAAACCAGATGTTGAACCATTGGGAACTCCAGATAGACAAAAATGCTGGAGAAACTCAGCGGGTGAGGCAGCATCAATGGAGCGTAGGAAATAGATGCTGCCTCACCCGCTGAGTTTCTCAAGCACCTTCGATTTTCCAGCATCTGCAGTTCCTTCTTAAACAGAAATTCCAGATAGTTGGATAAAGGATGATCGTATTTTTGGCACCAACTATCAAAATAGCAGGATGGCACGGTGGCTCAGCGGTAAAGTTACTGCCTCACAGCACCAGAGGCCTGGGTTCGATCCTGACCATGGGTGCTGTCCGTACGGAGTTTGTACGTTATACCCGTGACATGCATGGTTTTCCCCTGGTGCTCCGGTTTCCTCCCACACTCCAAAGGCGGACAGGTTTGTAGGTTAATTGGCTTTGGTAAACTTGTAAATTGTCCCGAGTGCGTGTACGATATAGTTAATATGCGGGGATCGCTGGTCGGCGCAGACTCGGTAGTATCTCTAAACTGAACTAAACGGAAGGTACACACACACAAATAGTGAGCTCCCCACGCCTTCACTTCATCCTCCGCTGGATGTGCAAGGGCCTGATGGTCGTTGAGAAGAAGCTGCTCTTGAACCTGCTGGTCACGGTTTTCAGACTCCTGTCCCTTCTTCCAGACAGTAGGAGTGAAATGAGAGTGTGGCCAGGGTGATGTGGGTCTTTGATGCGGGCCGCAGCGAGACTCCTGACGGGCACCCGAAAAAGGGGCCACTCTCCACTGGCTCCCTGTGAGGTTCCGAATAAATTTCAAGATCCTCCTCCATGTCTACAAAGCCCTCAATGGGCTTGCCCCCACCTACATTAAAAGTCTGCTCACCCACCACTCCACCTCCAGCCCCATAAGATCGGCCGACTTGGGGCTGCTGAATATCCCGCGATCTAGGCATAAACTCAGGGGTGACCGCGCCTTAGCGGTTGCTGCTCCTAGACTGTGGAACAGCATCCCCCTTCCCATCAGAACTGCCCCCTCCATCGACTCCTTTAAGTCGAGACTAAAACCTCATCTGTACTCCCAAGCCTTTCTTGACATCCTCTGAGCGAGGGCTACATGTATATATGTATGTAATTTGTTTGTTTATACTATTCTTATACCAATGTAAAGGACTTTGGCCAACAAGAGTTGTTTTTTAAATGTGCTATATAAATAAATGTGACTTGACTTGACTTTGATGATGCTGGCTGCTCTTTGCATCCATCGAATTTCCATAGTTAAAATGAACGCGGGACCTGGCCTGGGGGGGAGGGGGGTTTGGGTAGCTGGTTGGAGGACAGCGTGGAGAACTAAGGGGGGAGGGGGTGACCTTTGGGGAAAATAAAGGGTGCTTTGTAACTTTGTCTGCGCCCTCTAGTGACGACTCTTTGTAACGCCTAGGTTTGCACCAAAGATTATAGAGGAGCTCCTCTGGGATCTTTGGTTTGCACAACAAAGCATCTCACTAGTGACGGTAAAAGTATCTCCATCTCCATCTCAATTCCCAAACCCCATTTGTTGTTTCAGAGATGGATAATTTTGGCTACAGTTTCCAGTGCGAGAGAGACTGGCCTTTGTTTGACCGGGTCACCGAAGCCTGCAGAAGCATCCGGCAACCGTCCCTGGTGACCTCCGAAGATACTGACCTCAGCGACGACCCCGAGAGGACCTTGCCCTCCCGCCACAAGCGGAGAGGAAGGATCAACGTGCGCAGGTTCCACCAGACCCCCGCCAAGGGCCCGGCGGGTGAATGGGGGGCCACGGGCGGGGAACTGGGGGAGCCGGCGTCCCGGAATAGACCGGTGGTGCCCGCGTGGGGAATCCCGTTCTCCCCAGAGAGCCAGTGTCCACTCTACCCCAGCGAGGATGTCTGGTCTGGCAGTGAAGAGGATTTGGAACTGGCCATCGTAAATCAGTTTCTCATGGCCAGAGGTGAAGCCACGCCGAAGGATGATGAGCCCAGGGACCCGCAGGTGGTCTTGATCTCTGGTACGCAGGTACATCCTTCCAAAGGCCAGTGGCCCGTGGTCCCCACCACTGAATCCATGCGCTCCACGCGAATGTCCATATCTGGGTGTCACCGTCCATGCCAGTGTCATGCGGCAGGTGCCAGTGTTGGACCCAGTGTTGGACCCAGTGCCGCCATGGGGATGGGGGGCTACATTGGAGGTGACCTTCACAGTGACTACCATTTACAGGGGGACAAGAGGGAGGTCTTTGGCCCTGGATTTAAACGCACTCGAGACACACAAGGATCTGGGGATTGTGAGGACACTCCGCAGGAGTCGCGGGAAGGCACACGCGACCAAAGCCAGCCCAGTGAGGACGGCCAACACTCTGCCGAGCTCGTCGAGGGTCTTCATCAAAGCACGTTGGGGGAGGAGGTGGTGACTCCGACCTTTGTCAGTGACTCAAACGGCGGCCGCTTTCCAATAAGCAGCGAGCCAACAACAGGTGGAGGAGAATCGACGCCTGAAGGTTTAGCGGAAGCGGGGAAATGCGAGACAGATTACTCCATCACAGTCCCAGAGATCTACGAGTATTTCTACACAGACGGTGGCGAGCAGGCGGATCGGAGCACTCTCTCCTTGCTCGTGCCCTCTGAGCCTGCAGAGCGCGGCCGTCGACAGCGCAGGGAGATGAACTTCATGAAAGCTCTCAAGATCTTTGTATCGAAGCACTTGCCGGCGTCGAGGCAAGCGCACTCGGCAGTAACGCCCGCTGGCACGTCCAACACCTCCGCCTTGGCAAAGCTCAATGCCTACCCTGACCCCAGTCCGTCGGATGGGGCACTGGTGATGTACACACCAGCTGATGGAAGCCAGACCATGATGGAAGGCTTTGTGCGCGAAGGTACATTGTGCTTGTGTAACAGGTTAACATAAAAGAGTACAGCATTAGAAATGCCCCTCATGCCCGCAATGTCTGTGCCCAACATGATGCCAAGACCAACTCTTATCTGTCTGCACATAACCAATATCCCTCCATCCCCTGCATATCCATGTGCCTATCCAAAAGTCTCCTAAACGGCATCTGCCTCCACCACTAGCCCTGGCAAATGTCCCCCATGCCCACACTCTGTGCAAAATACTTGCCCCTCTCACCATAAAGCTACACCCTTTGGTGTTTGAGTTTTCCATCCTGGGAAAAAGATTCTGACTGTCCACCCTATCCACGCCTCTCACAATTTCATCTACTTCCATCAGCTCCCCCCACAACTCCGGCATTCCTGGAAAAAAACAATCCAGCTGTGTCCAGCCTCTTCCTGTAGCGAATCCAGGCATTGTTCAGGTAAACCTCCACTGCACCATACCCAAAGCCTCCTATAACAGAACAAGCAGAATTGCACACAGTACTCCAAACGTGGCTTAACCAAAGTACTATAAAGCAGCACCATGACTTCCTGACTCTTAGACTCTATACCTATGAAAGCAAGCCTACCATTGTACTGTATCTACCAGTGTTGCACTTTCAGGGAGTTATGGGCAGGCCCCAAGGTCCCGCTGTATATCGATGCTGTTAAGGTTCATGACTTAATTGTATATGTTCCCCTTACACTGGACCTACCAAAGTAGAATACCACACACCTTTCTTTAGTTTAGTTTAGTTTCAAGATACAGCACGGAAACGGGTGCTTCGGCCCACCGAGTCCGCACCGACCAGCGACCCCTGCGCATTAACACCATGCTACACACACTCGGGACAATTTACTCTTACACCAAGCCAATTAATCTACAAACCTGTACGTCTTTGGAGTGTGGGAGGAAACCGAAGATCTCGGAGAAAACCCACGTAGGTCATAGGGAGAACGTAAAATCTCAGCACAGACAGCACCCGTAGTCGGGATCGAACCCGGGTCTCCGGCGCTGCAAGCGCTGTAAGGCAGCAACTCTACTGCTGGGCCACCGTGCAGCCCTGTTTGGACTAAACTCCATTTCCCCACCCTGTAGCTGATCTATATCCCGCTGTATACATCGACAACCTTCCTCACAGCCTGTGACCCCAGCAATCTTGTTGTCATCTGTAAACTTACTAACCAACCCATCTACGTCTATGTTACATTAAATATTTTATCTGACGTCATTAAGCCTTCAGCTCTATGTTTTCCCCAGTTAGTCATGGGGAACTGCTAACAACAGTGGATGTAATCTAAAGTATCTTTTTAATGTCCTATGGATAGGTTGCGGATAAGTTGAGGGGAGGGTGTTGGTAGTCAGGGTGAAGTAGGGTTGTAATATGATGCAGTGTTCGACCGTTCAATGTTGTCTCATCTGAGACCAAATCCCATGCATCTCTGCCTTTGAATTTTGAAAATGTATCAATTTAGAACATAGAACACTACAGCAGAAAAACAGGTTCTTTGGCCCACAATATCTGTGCCGAATATGATGCCAAGACCACCATAAATCTATCCATAAATAATCTATAACTCTCCATTCCCCGCATGTCCATGTGCCTATCGTGTTGTCACTTGCGGGTGGAGCACCACGGCAAATTCCTTGTATGTGAATACTTGGCCAATAAACTCCATGCCCTGAAGGTGATCAAGAGCAGCATCTTCAGTCAGAGGCTGATTGCACCAATGTGCAAAACGGAGAGATACAGGAAGTCCTGTTTACCAGCTGCTATAAGACTTTATAATGAGCATAAATAACTGCACTTTTTTTTTAATTAATTGTATTTTAACTTGTATTTTAACGTATTTTAACTTGTTATGTATGAAAGCGTGGTGTTATGTTTGTCTTGAAGCTGTCGTGGCACTGTAATTTCCTGAAAAGGATTATTAAAGGAATAATCATAATCATAATCATGAATAATCATAATCATATCATAATCATATTCATTCATTCAAAGGTCTCTTAAATGCCACAAACCTAACCGCCTCAACCACCACCACTGACAGCATGTTCCAGGCACTCACCACCCTCTGGTTAAAAAACGTGCTCTGCACATCTATCTATATTTAAAACTGTGTGTGTGTGTGTGTGTGTGTGTTTTTCTGCCTGTCTTGTGGGTGCCAGCCTTTGATTCGTTGCTATGCCAACACCACATGCAGAAACACCGAGATTTTTTCCATTTCGGTAGAGATTTCACTTTTCATTCCAAGTATCCACTCCTGATTAAATTTCGTCGTGTTTATGTACACATTTTTAATACAATCCTTCTCCCCCCCCCCCCCACTCACTCATTTTGACGCCTCCTGCTGGCCAGCGACCATAACGGCTGTTGGCGCTCGCGTCTCGCCTCAAAGACGCCATTTAAAAACAGCCGAAGGAAGCCGCACCACAACCGGCAGCTGTCTCCCCCCTCTCTGTCCGCCCGCCCGCCCGCCCCCTCGCTCGGCATCCTCAGATCTATCCCCGCCCGTGGCCCCCCTCCAGTCCATGCCTGGTGGTAGGGCGATTATGGGGTAAAAGGAGCAAATTTATAATATTAATATATTAACAAGGGGGGTAGTTACCATGTGTGCGGGGGGGGGGGTAGTTAGTGTGTGTGTGTGGGTCGTTAATGTGTGTGATGCCAAATGCCCCCCCCCCCTCAACTGCACGTTGGGGGAACAGACCCAACGGGTCTGCATTTGGTCTAGTCTCCTTTAAACTTTGTCCCTCTCACCTAAAGCCCCTGTCCCACAATGCAAGTTTACCCAAAAGCTCATGTGTGTGAATGTGTGTGAGTGATTGGTAGTGGTCGGAGGGGCCGTAGGCGCAGATTGGCAGCCACGCTTCCGTCAGTCTGCCCCAGGGCAGCTGTGGCTACAGAAGTAGCTTACCACCACCGAGTGTGACTGAGGAGTGAATGAATAATGCGATGTATAGCGCCTTGAGTATTAGAAAGGCGCTATATAAATCCCATCCATTATTATTATTATGACTTCATCACAAGTATTTTTTCACTCTTGGACATTTTTCACAGTGTTGAAAAAACTTCACGAGTTACCACGTTTCCCCAGTACCTGCCGTTAGCATTATGAGCCGCTACGAGACATCCACGAGCTCCGACGTACCCGCTACGTACATTCTACGTACTTACCACGAGTTTGATTTTTTTTTAAACTCGGGAAAGTTCTTGGGTAAACTCGCATCGTGGGACAAGGGCTTTATACCTATCCCCTCTAGTATTTGATTTTTCCACCCTGGGAAAAAGATCCTGTCTACCCTCTCTGTGCCTTTCATAATTTTATATACTTCTATCAGGTCTCCCCCACAATCTGCGGCGTTCCAGGGAAAACTATCCAAGTCTGTCCAACCTCTCCCTGTAGCTAATACACCCTAATCCAGGCATTTCAGGAAACAGAAACCACGGCAACTTCTCCCAGTCAAAACAAGGGATTTCTTCCAAAATCTACAGTGAATGCAATAAATTTACTAACGTGGAACTGTTTCAGCAGTGTGTTTGTTAACTTGGTTGACAGGGGCATTACCCAATCCACAACAGACACCAGGTTAGGACTGGGTTTGGTTTCTGAGCACTGTTCATAACTTAGAGTCTTAGAGTCATACAGCGTGGAAACAGGCCCTTCGGCCCAACTTGCCCGCGCTGACCAATATGCCCCATCTACACATGTCCCACCTGCCTGCGTTTGGCCCATATCCCTCCAAACCTGCCCTATCCATGTACCTGTCTAAACATTGCGATAGTATGGAACAAGCATCCCCTGGCAGTTTGTTCCATACACCCACCACCCTTTGTGTGAAAAAGTTATCACTCAGGTTCCTATTAAATCTCCCCCCCCCCCCCCTCCACCCTCCACCTATTGTAAACCTGTGACCTCTGTTTCTCGATTCCCCTACTCTGGCCAAGAGACTCTGTGCGTCCACCCGATCTATTCCCCCTTTGACTTCGTACACCTCTATAAGAACTTGAACTGTCTGTGAGTTGGAAATAAATATATACAGAGCAACACGGTGGCACAGTGGTAGAGCTACTGTCTTACAGCGCCAGAGACCTGGGTTTGATCCTGACTACGGGTGCTGCCTGTACAGAGTTTGTACATTCTCCTCGTGACCTGCGTGGGTTTTCTCCGAGATCGCCGGTTTCCTGCCACACTACAAAGACGTACAGGTTTGTAGGTTAACTAGCTTGGTGTAAATGTAAATTGTCCCTCGTGTGTGCAGGGTAGTGTTAGTGTGCGGGCATCGCTGGTTAGGACTCAGTGGGCCAAAGGGCCTTTTTCTGCACTGTATCTCTAAACTAAAATAAACAAAAAAAACGTGCATGGGAGGGGATTGTAGAAATAGGGTGAGGGGGTATGGAGCAGGCGTGGGAACAGCAGCCGCCAGCCTGGCCTCACTGACTCAGTGAGTGAGAGAGAGGATCTGCTCAGCTCCGCTGGACTTAGCCCAGCCCATGGTTGGTGCAGCTCGGGGTGTGGGTAGGAGTTGGTGGAGAAGGCAGGCAGGATCGCCAAACTGTCACCCAGCAGAAGATGCCCGCAGCCCTGGTGCAGCCGGCAAATCCATCCCCATCCATCACACTGGTCCCCAACCCTCATAGAACATAACATAGAACATAAAACATAGAACATAGAACATAACATAGAACATAGAACTAACATAGAGCATAGAACATTGAACATTGAACATAGAACATAGAACAGAACATAGTACATTGAACATAGAACATAACATAGAACATAGCATAGAACATAACAAAGAACAGTGAACATGGAACATGGAACATAGAATATAACATAGAACATAGAACATGGAACAGTACTGCAACTGACACCAAGTTAAACTCACACCATCTGCCTGCACATGATCCCTATACTTCTATTCCCTGCACTTCCATTAGTTTATCTAAAAGCACCATGATTATATCTGCCTGCACCCCTGGCAATAGGTTCCAGGCCCCCACTGCTCTCTGTGTAAAAACCCTACTCGACACATCCCCATTAAACTTTGTCCCTCTCACCTTATAGCTATGCTTTCTAGTGTTGGACATTTCCATCATGGGAAAATGGTTCTGACTGTCTACCCTATCTATGCCTTCCATAATTTTATATACTTCTATCAACTCCCACCTGAGAGGCAACTTCTTCACTCAGAGAGTGGTGGGTATATGGAACATATATCCTTAATAAACTACTATACTGCCAGAGGAGGTAATTGAGGCAGATACCAAAAGACACTTAGCAAGTACATGGATAGGAAAGGTTTAGAGGGATATGGGCCCAACATGGAAATATGCGACTAGCTTAGATGGGGCATGTTGGTCAGCATGGACAAGGTGGGCCGAAGGGCCTATTTCTGTGCTGCACGACTCTGTAATTCTCTACGCTTCAGCATTTTCCTCAAACAAACATTAGAATTGAGCTCCACGGCAGTATGGTTGTATCTTGTATCCCAAGAGTGGGAGAGTCTAGGACTAGAGATCATAGACACAGAATTAAAGGACGTTATTTTAGGAAGGAGATGAGGAGAAATGTATTTAGTCGGAGGGTTATGAATCTGTGGAATTCTTTGCCACAGAAGGCTGTGGGGGCCAAGTCAGTGAATATTTTTATGGCAGAGAGAGATAGATTCTTCATTAGTACGGGTGTCAGAGGTTATGGGGAGAAGGCAGCGGAATGGGGTTAAGAGGGAGAGATAGATCAGCCAGGATTGAATGGCGGATGGGCCTAATGGACTAATTCTACTCCTATCACATGACCTTATGACCTTATGATCACATCTAGGGAGAGGAGGTCTGTGTCGCTCCTGCATCCAGAACAACCTGTGTCTCTTCTGTTTTGCCTGTGCATCGTGGGCCTTGAAATCTGCAACTTCCAATTCCGACATGTGGAAAGCCGGTGAGTGTTACCTCCGTGTGGGATAATGTCGGGACATCCCAACGCAGTGGGTAGGGCCGCTGCCTCACAGAGCCGCTGCCTCGCAGAGCCAGGTTCCTGACTTCAGATGCTGTCTGTGTGGAGTTTGCACGCTCTCCCCTGTGACCGCGTGGGTTTCCTCCGGGTGCTCCAGTTTCTTCCCTCACTCCAAAGACGTTCCCTTTTCTGGGGTTACGTCCGTGCCCGGGTGAGGTTAGAAAGGGAATACGCCCTGTCCACGGGCACCCTGGGGTGTTCCAGGACAGCTGGGCTCCGCAGGGTGTTGAATGCATCCTCAATAAAGATTGCAACATAGTTGTATAGTAGTTTATTAAGGATATATGTTTGTATTGTGTTATGGTGGTGAGTTCTGGTTTGTTTTATTGTAGTGTAAATATTATTTTTAAATAATTGAATAGATTTTTTGATTTAAAAAAAAACACTCCAAAGACGTACAGGCTTGTAGGTAATTGGCTTCTGTAAATTGTTAATTGTCCATAGTGTGTGTAGGATGGTGCTAGTGTATGAAGTGATCACTTGTCGGTGTGGACTCGGTGGGCCAGAGGATCTGAGTCCGCGCTGTGTCTCCAAAATGACAAATCTAAAGTCTAAAGCACGGAACATCACAGGAAAGGGGAGTCAGTAGGGGATGGGGTGCATAAATGACAAACAATTTTACATCTGCAAGGAGGCTCAAAATGCTGGAGTAACTCAGAGGGTCAGGCAGCATCTCTGGTGAAAAAGGATGGGCGACGTTTCGGGTCGACCCAATCTAAAGAAAGGTTCTGACCCAACACGCCACCCAACCTTCCTCTCCAAAGATGCTGCCTGACTCACTGAGTTTAACTATCTTTGTTATAAACCAGCATCGGCAGTTCCTTCCTTCACTGTTTCATCTGCAAGGTTTGTGTTTTGTGTTTCTGCAGCGTTGCTGGTGAACCTCAGCACCATTTTCACTGTGAGATACTTCAGGAGACACGTACAGAGAGAAGACTCAAACATCGTGGCCCTCCCGGATACCCAGTGACAGTCCTGTGCCAAACGGTTACATCAGTTTGCAGGTTTCTCTGTGAAAGTATGAACCCATGTAAAACAGGGGGGCACATGTTTGACTGCGGTTTTGACTTTCGTGTAATTAGAAGGCAGTGGAGAGGCAGCGGTAGAGTTGCTGTCTTACAACTCCAGAGTCCCGGGTTCGATCCTGACTACGGGTGCTGTCTCTGCAGTGTTTGTACGTTCAACCCGTGACCTGCCTGGGTTTTCTCCGGGATCTCCGGTTTCCTCCCACACTCCAAAGACGTACAGGTATGTAGGGTGATTGGTTTGGTATCATTGTAAATTGTCCCCCATATGTGTAGGATAGCGCTAGTGTATGGGGTGATCGCTGGTAGGTGTGGACTCGGCGGACTGAAGGGCCTGTTTCCACGCTGTATCTCTAAAATAAACGAAAGACCAGTTTACCATGTTCATAGTTTTGATGCTGTGATATAAGCCAGGCCAACATGTTGCTGACAGTCTGAAGAAGGGTCCTGACCCTAAACGTCACCTATCCATATTCTCCAGAGATGCTGCCTGGCCTCCAATGTTATTCCAGCACATTGTATCTTTTTTTTGTAAACCAGCATCTGCAGTTCCCTTTGTCAACTTGCTGTTATCTCATGGAAATCAACAGCAGATACTGAATATCACTATATTCAGTACAAAAGTACAAAATACTCAGCAGTTTGGTCAAAAACCCTGTGCCTCCATCCCATCACTCTCCCCACAGGCACTGCCCAAACCTGTCGAATGTTTCCAGGGTTTTCAGTTCTGTTGCAACATATGTTTGTCTGGAGCAGGTCATGCAGCGTCTGTGGGCAGGAGAGGAATTGCCATTGGTATTGGTTTGTTATTGCCACATGTACCACAGTGGTGCAGCAGGTAGAGCTGCTGCTTCACGGCGCAGGGGGACCCGGGTTCGATCCTGACCTTGGCTGCTGTCTGTGCGAAGTTTGCACATTCTCCCTGTGACCGGGGTTCCTTTGTAAATTGCTCCTAGCGTGTGGGGAGTGGATGAGTGAGTGGGATAACATGGAACCAGGGTGACCGATGGCTGGCATAGGCTTGTTGGGCTGAAGGTTCTGTTTCCATGCTGTTATCTCTAACCTCCAAAAAAGCTTAACTCTACAGCGAAAATCTTGTTTTTGTGTGGTGTCCAGTGCAATCATACTATACTGTGTATGATCATACCATGCACAAGTACAAGTGGTGCAAAGATAACAAATTACTAGAGTGCAGAATATAGAGCTACAGCATTACAGTTACGGAGAAAAAGTGCAAGGGCGGCCATGAGGTAGGTTGGAAGATCGGGATTGTACCTTAGCTTTTCAGAGGACCGTTTTGTAGACCGATAACAGCCAGGAAAAGGCTGTTCCTGAATCTGATAGTGCCTGCTTTCAAGTTTGTGTATCTTCTGCCCGACGGGAGAGGAGAGAAGAGAAAATGAGGAAGAGTCCATGGTTCCCACATTGGCCTAATTGACAGCTCCTGTGATCAAGGTCTTTAAGGGGTGATAACAGTCCTTGATTATGTTGGCTGCTTTCCCGAGGTAGCGTGGTGTAGATGGATTCCTCGTATTAAAGGTTTTGACCTAAAACATCGATATTTCCTCTTTCTCCCCACAGATGTTTCTTGAGCCACTGAGTTCCCCCAGCACATTGTTCGGTGGTCCTGGTTCCAGCGTCTGCAGTCTCTTGTGGTTCAATTTTCTCTTTTATTACTGTTTCTCACATGACCGTACAAAGTCAGGACGTGATCTCTGGTACTTGACAAGAGCCCGTCGAAACTCACAGGACAAAGTGCTGGAGAAACTCGGCAGGTCAGGCAGCATCTCTGGAGGGAATGGACTGGTGCCGTTTCAGGTCAGTTTCAGTTCAGTTTAGTTTATTGTCACAAATACCGAGGTACAGTGAGAAGCTTTTGTTGCTTGCTGACCAGTCAGCAGAAAGACAATACTTGATTACAATCGATCCATTTACAGTTTAGTGCAAGATAAAGTCTGGAGAGTCCGATGGTCATCAAAGACGTAGATAGTAGTTCAACACTGCTCTCTGGTGCCAGGATGATTCAGTTGCCTAAAAGGGTCAGGACCTTTCCTCACTTACTGGGCGGGTCTCGGCCCATCCTTTCATGTTTCCAAGAGAGAGTTAGATTTAGCTCTTAAGGCTGAGGGAATCAAGGGATATGGGGTAAAAGCAGGAACAGGGCATTGATTTTAGATGTTCAAAAAGGAACTGCAGATGCTGGAATATCGAAGGTACACAAAATTGCTGGAGAAACTCAGCGGGTGCAGCAGCATCTATGGAGCGAAGGAAATAGGCGACGTTTCGGGCCGATTTCGGCCCGAAACGTCGCCTATTTCCTTCGCTCCATAGATGCTGCTGCACCCGCTGAGTTTCTCCAGCAATTTTGTGTACCATTGATTTTAGATGATCAGCCATGAACTTATTGAATGGCGGTGCTGGCTCGAAGAGCCAAATAGCCTACTCCTGCACCTATGTTTCCAGAGATGCTATCTGTCCCGCTGAGTTACTCCAGCACTTTGTGTCCATCGCACACGACCACTGTCGGGCTAACAATGGTCTTTCAATTGAAAGTGGAAGAATGACGACATAGGCAGAATTCAGGAAGCGAAGAGATTCAACAGGGATGTAATGTTGAGGCTCTATAAGGCGCTTGTCACATCTGGAATATCGTAAGCAATTTTGGGAATAAGGATGGAAGTATCTGAGGAAGGATGTGCTGGCTCTGGAGAGGGTCCAGAGGAGGTTTACAAGAATGATTCAAGGAATGAGTAGGTTGACAAATGATGAGCGGTTGTCGGCACTGGGCCTGTACTCGCTGGAGTTTAGAAGAATGAGGTGGGACCTCACTGAAACGTACAGAATAGTGAAAGGCTTGGATAGAGTGGATGTGGAGAGGATGTTTCCACTAGTGGGAGAGTCTAGGACTAGAGGTCATAGCCTCAGAATTAATGGACATTCTTTTAGGAAGGAGATGAGGAGTAATTTATTTCGTCAGAGGGTGATGAACCTGTGGAGTTCTTTGCCACAGAAGGCTGTGGAGGCCGTCAGTAGATATTTTTAAGGCAGAGATAGATAGATTCTTGATTAGTACGGGTGTCGGAGGTGATGGGATTAAGTCAGGAGAATGGAGTTTGGAGGGAGAGATAGATCAGCCAAGATTGAATGGCGGACTATGGGCCGAATGGGCCGAATGGCCTGATTCCTCTTATGACCTTATTCCTCTTCTCCATCTTAGCGATACTATACTCTTGAGGATAATGTACCTACAGGTCTTTGTGTACAGGAGCTGCCAATGAGGCCAATGTGGGAAGTGTAGACACTTCCTCAGATGGGACAGAGAATGACTGATATCCTCGGGTTGGTTTGTAAGTGGGGTGGGAAGTTCCTCTGCTGCGTACACAGAATGCGTCCACTTCATGGCCACTAGGTTCCCGATACTATCCCTTCTCCACTTTGGTGATGGTCCAGGGAGTCCCAGGAGTCATGTGAGGATGTTGCAACTATCAAGGAGACGACGAGCACTTCTTTGAACCTTTTCCTTGGTCCTCTTGGAGGCCCTTTCCACGACCAAACTCGGCAGAGTCTGTAGAAGGGTCTCGACCCGAAACGCCACCCACTCCTTCTCTCCAGAGACACTGCCTGTCCCGTTGAGTTACTCCAGCATTTTGAGTCTATCTTCGGTTTAAGTCAGCATCTGCAGTTCCTTCCTACACAACTCGGCACATGACCTATATGTTCCTGAAATCTGGTGCTGGGCATGTGAACGAGGAGATGTCCTTTCAAATGTCACGATGCCCGTGCTGGAGTTCGGTCTAACACGTGATGATTTCCAATGCTGTGAATGAGTCCACGACAGTGTTCGGCAATAAATATGAATTATCATAATCTGCTGTGAGACATTTTCTTGAAATTAGCAGAGAGGTAAGAAATAATGAATCAATCCTGAGGTTGCCACGTGTGTGTTGTCTGAGGCAGCGAGGAAGTTTGGAAAACTAGTGCGATGACTTCAATATGGAATAACACAGTGGAGCAGCGGTAACGTTTCTACCTCACAGCGCCAGAGACCCTGGTTCGATCCCGACTACGGGTGCTGTCTGTACGGAGTTTGTACGGTCACCCCGTGACCATGTGGGTTTTCTCCGGGTGCTCCAGTGTCCCATATTACAAAGATGTGCAGGTTTGTAGGTTAATTGGCTTCTGTAAATTGTCCCTAGTGTGTAAGATAGAACTAGTTCATGGGGGATCGCTGGTCGGCGCAGACTCGGTGGGTCAAAGGGCCTGTTCCCATGTGTCTCCAAACAAAAACAAACTAAACATCAGGAGAGGCTGGGGGTTGCGGGGTGAAGCTAGAGGGGTTCATAGGAGCATGAGGGGCATAGATGGGTTACTTTAGTCAATATTCATACCGCTGGGCTGTAAGCTGCTCAAGCCAAATATGAGGTGCTGTTCCTCCAATTTGCATTTGTGTGTGTGTGTGTGTGTGGTGTGTGTGTGTGTGGTGTGTGTGTGTGTGTGGTGTGTGTGTGGTGTGGTGTGGTGTGTGTGTGTGTGTGGGTGTGTGTGTGTGTGTGTGTGGTGTGTGTGTGTGTGTGTGGGTGTGTGTGGTGTGGTGTGGTGTGTGTGTGTGTGTGTGTGGGTGTGTGTGTGTGTGTGGTGTGTGTGTGTGTGTGGGCGTGCGTGCGTGGTGTGTGTGTGTGTGTGGTGTGAGTGCGCGTGGTGTGTGGTGTGTGGTGTGTGTGTGGGCGCGCATGGTGTGTGTGTGGCGTGTGGTGTGAGCGCGCGTGGTGTGTGTGTGGTGTGTGGTGCGAGCGCGCGTGGTGTGTGTGGTGTGTGTGTGGTGTGTGTGTGTGTGTGTGTGTGTGTGTGTGTGTGTGAGCGAGCTGGTGTGTGTGTGTGTGTGGTGTGGTGTGCGGTGTGTGCGCGCGTGGTGTGTGTGTGTGTGGTGTGTGTGTGTGTATGTGTGCGCGCGTGGTGTGTGTGTGTGTGTGGTGTGTGGTGTGGGCGCGCATGGTGTGTGTGTATGTGTGTGTGTGTGGTGTGGTGTGGGCGCGCATGGTGTGTGTGTATGTGTGTGTGCGCGCGCGCGCGGTGTGTGTGTGTGTGTGGTGTGGTGCGGGCACGCATGGTGTGTGTGTGTGTGCGCGTGGTGTGTGTGTGTGTGTGTGTATATATATATATCTTTATACTTAGAAAACTCTAATCTTGGATGTGTATTTATTTGTGTGATGTTTGTGTGCGATTCACATCTCCTCGAAAACACGACGCGCTAACAGTGACATTTGTACATATTCCGATAGAGATTTACACCTTGAAGTAAAAACTCGCCTTATCTGAAAATTTCATGCACTATTTCTCGAGTTATTTATGAAATTGTTCACAAATCTCAAATAACTTAGAAAATAAACGAGATGGTCTCGCTGATGACATCACAACGGATCTGCCTGCCGCTGCTAGCGCTGTGAGTGACGTCATCCCTGTTCTGTCTTCTGTACTTCTTGGCTTCTTAACTTTTCACTTCTTTAAATTTGTCACTTCGTATTTTTAAACTGTTGCTCCGGTCGTGCTGCGCGCTCCGCTGGGCTCCTTGAAGTTCTAGAACATGGCGGCAGCATGAGGGTGCGGTGCAGCGCGGTGGGAAGGTGACCCTGGGAGAGGCCGTCTAGGGAGAACTGCGATTCCTCCGTCAATCGCAGGGACTCGGGGAATAGTGACGCCTTTTCCTCGCTGGTGATCCCGATCCCACCTGGCGATCTCTGGCCATCACAGGGGATGGCCTCCACACCGCCTCCCCGCCCGATCGTCTGTCACGCCGTTGGGTGGGCTTCGCCTCGCGGAAGCCACGATCGGCCGGCCCTCCGCTGCTTTTGACCGTTCTCAGATCCCATCTGCCCGCGGCCTCCCTCGAGTCTCCGCCGCCAGCTCACTGTGGGCCCCGCAGCCCGCTCACGTGGGTCCAGCAGCCTGCTCACCCTCAGCCCACTCAGCTCCCCTCTCTCCCCCCCCCCCTCCTCCTCTTCCCCCCTCCTCCTCTTCCCCCCTCCCTACAATAAAATAAAATGCCAATTTCTTTCCCACATGAGTGGGAAATCTTTCACTCATTGAGTTCCTCCAGCTGACTGTTTGTTGCTCCAAATGCCAACCTCTTTTGTCTCTAACCAGATAACATTCCAGGGCCTTGAATTATTTTGTGAAGTTCTCTCGACAGGATCGCTAATAAAACGGCGACCTATTTTTATTGTAGCCGATGACTTTGGTCAAAGACACAGTGGCCATTTATAAAAGCACGTACGTGGTGAACATTGTCACACTGGTCCATGTCTAAGCAGGGATCTGATGCACATACCACACGGTTATAAATAGCTGGTAATGACCCGACTACAGCGAGGCTGTGCTTTGAGAGAATTCCTTGTGTGTTATCTGTCAAAGTGAGGAAGAGTTAATTACACATACACTAACCCTGTGACAAGGAATCCATGTTGTCTTATTACTAACAAAAACAATGTTTAGCTTTTTCCTCTAACGTCTTTCCCCACTCACGCCTGAACACAAAAGCAATTGTTAGTGCCGTTGCATTTGTTTAGACACCAGTCAAAGTTCTAAAATAAAATCCAAATAGTCTTGGCATAAACAGCCCATCATTTATGCCCAGAGACCAAACGCACCGATGATAAGCCTTTGACAGTTGCAGATATTGATAAATGCTCTGAAAGAATTAAAACATAAGGATAATATTTTTTTGAAACAAATATTATCACATTTTTAAATGAACTGTGGAGGACATGTGCCTACGGACAGAGGTGTACATAATGGAGGCATAGAAAGAATCTGTGGGCAGCACAGTGGTGTAGCAGTAGAGTTGCTGCCGTACAGCGCCAGAAACCCAGATTCGATCCTGTCTACGGGTGCTGTCTGTACAGAGTTTGTACTTTCTCCCTGTGACCGCGTGGGCTTTCTCCAGGTGCTTGTTTCCTCCCGCACTCCAAAGACGTGCAGGTTTGAGGGTTAATTGGCTTTGCTAAATTTGTAATATGTCCCTCGTGCATAGGATAGTGTTAGCGTACGGGGATCGCTGGTGGGCAGAAGGGCCTGTTTCCGCACTGTATCTCTGAAGCCTAAAGAAATTTTAGACACATGTGTCAACAGCCAAGAGCTCAGGCTTAAGGTGAGGAGCAGGAGATTTGAAGATCTGAGGAAGAAAATTTCCACTCTGTTTGTAAGCTGCTTGAGTGAAGATAGAATATAGAACAGAATAGCACATCAACAGGCCCTTCGGCCCACAATGTCCATGCCGAACAAGATACAAAGTTAAACTGATCTCTTCTGCCTGCTCATGATCCACATGCCTCCCATTTGCTGCATATCCATGTCTAGAAGAGTCTCAGAGGCTGAGGGCAGATCTGATAGATGTGTATAAAATTATGAGAAGCACAGGTGGGGGTAGGCAGTCAAACTTTTTTTTCCAGGGTGTGAATGTCAATGACTAAAGGGTACAGCTTCAAGGTGAGTGGCAATGTTTAAGGGAGACATACGGTACATGTTTTTGTTTACACAGAGGTAAGTAGGTGTTGGGAATGTTGACCGGGGAGGTGATGGAGCCCAATAGGATTGAGATGGTTGAGAGGCTTTTCGATAGGCAAAGGGATGAGCAGGGAATGGAGGGATGTGGATCATGTGCAGGCAGAGGAGAATAGTTTAATTTGGCACCATGGACAGTGTGGGCCGAAGGGCCTGTTCAATGCTCTGTGTATATGAAGCAGAACCACTCTGGTACACTAGTTTCCTACCTGAACTCTGTCCGGATAAGTGACTGCGACATTGCAGCGAGCAGCATTTATCATCATCCCAGCACCTCAGCAGACTTGTGCATGTGACAATAAATAGTTGGCATGACAGCAAAAGTGCAGCAGATGCCAGCAGTGGTTAAGTTGGCACGGATGGTGCAGTGGTAGAGCTGCAGCCTCACATCACCAGGGACCCGGGTTTGATCCAGGCTACGGGTGCCATCTGTACAGAGTTTGAACGTGCTCTCTGGGTTTTCTCCGGATCCTCTGGTTTCCTCCCACAATCCAAAGATGTGTAGGTTAATTGGCTTCTGTAAATTGCCCCTAGTGTGTAGGGTAGAACTAGTGTAGAGGTGATCGATGGTCATCCTGGACTCATTAGGGCCGAAGACCTTATTTCCACACTGTACCTCCAAGCTAAATCAAATCAGCTGGATTTTGGGAAGGAGGATTGTCCCACTTGGGAATACAGCTGTTAGTGTACATTCCCAATCCTCTCCCCGATCATTCATGTTTATTTATAGAACCGCAAGATGTCAGCAGAGATGCATTTCAGAGAACACTGAATAAGCAGGGGCAGTGTTTTAGTATTAGAGACGCAGCATGGGAACAGGCCCTTCAGCCCACTGAGTCCACACTGACCACCGGTCACTCTTACACACTAGTTCTATATTAGCCCACTTTCTCATCCACTGCCAACACACTAGAGTCCCAACCATTTCTCTGCCTCCACAGATGCTGCTTGACCGGCAGAGTTCCTCCAGCAGTTTGTTTTTGATAATATACAGTTAGTTAAAAAGGCAGTTTTTAGTTTAAAGATACAGAGTGGAAACAGGCCCTTCGGCCCACTGAGTCCACGCTGACCAGCGATCCCCGTGCACTAACAGTGTACTACACACATTAGGGACAATTTACATTTATACAAAGCCAATGAACCTACAAACCTGCACGTCTTTGAAGTGTGGGAGGAAGCGAAGATCACGGCATGGTGGGCGGTTTGGTGGCGTAGTGGTAGAGTTGCTGCCTTGCAGCGCTGGAGACCCAGGTTCAATCCGGATTACTGGTGCTGTCTGTACGGAGTTTGTACGTTCTCCCCATGACCCGCGAGGGTTTTCTCCGAGATCTTCGGTTTCCTCCCACACTCCAAAAGACGTACAGGTTTGTAGGTTAATTGGCTTGGGTTTGTATATACTTGTTATAAGTGTAAATTGTCCTCAGTGTGTGTGTGTGTGTGTGTGTGTGTGTGTGTGTGTGTGTGTGTGTGTGTGTGTGTGTGTGTGTGTGTGTGTGTGTGTGTGTGTGTGCGCGCAGGATAGCGTTAATGCATGGGGACCGCTGGTCGGTGTGGACTCAGTGGGCCGAAGGTCCCGTTTCTGCACTGTATGAACAAAACTAAACTAAATCGAAGTGAAAACCCACGCGGTCACAGGGAGAACTTACAAACGACAGTGCCAGATAAATTATCTCAATAACATTAGCTTCAACAGTCTTTTATGAAATTTAACACAAGTCGCATTAAACCATAGGAATTTATTTATGACAAAGCACATAAGAATATTTACAAAATAAACAATACAAATATTAACAGTTAAATACAACAGAATGATATAAGACCCGCTCACATCATATAAAATTTCACCAAATATTTCCACGTGAGTGTAAACGGTTTTGATTTGTGTCTGGTCCTCAATAGCAAGCAGCTAAACCCGTACACTCTCGATCACTTGACGAGTCTTGTCACAGCTACCATTAATCACACAGGAACATTCTGAGCTTGCTCAGTCCATTGCGTGTGCAGGAAGGAACTGCAGATGCTGGTTTAAAACTGAAGATAGGGACAAAAAGCAGAAGTAACTCAGCGGGACAGGCAGCATCTCTGGAGAGAAGGAATGGGCGACGTTTCGGGTCGAGACCCTTCTTCAAACTAGTTAGGGAAAAGATGGAGCGAGAGATATAGATGATGTAGAGATAAACAACAATGAATGAAAGAAAAGTAACAATGATGAAGGAGACAGGCCATTGTTAGCTGTTGGTAGACAAAAAATCTGGAGAAACTCAGCGGGTGCAGCAGCATCTATGGAGCGAAGGAAATAGGCAACGTTTCGGGCCGAAACCCTTCTTCAGACTCATTGTTAGCTGTTTGTTGGGTGAAAACGAGAAGCTGGTGCGACTTAAGTGGGGGAGGGATGGAGAGAGGGGGAATGTCGGGGTTACTTGAAGGTAGATAAATCAATATTAATTCCGCTGGGCTGTAAGCTGCCAATTGAGTCACAGATGCCAATAGACTAGAGCAGGACTTGATCTTTAGCCTGCCTGAGATCCATATCGCATAATGTTCCCACAAAGACCGGACTTTGATCGGATTTTATCTTGCACTATAAATTCTCTTGATCCTGCATCTGTACATTGTGGACGGCTCGATTGTAATCATGTACAGTCTTTCCACTGACTGGATAGCACGCGACACTGTACCTTGATAATAAACTAAACTCAACTAAAAAAAAAAAAAAATCACCAGACTAGAGGTGTAGGGAACTCTATCCTCAGCTACTTTATGGCAGGCAGATGTCTAGGTCAGTATTACACTCTGCGTCAGGAAGTGCCTTCTCAGGAATGCCGGAGGTTGAGGGGACACCTGATAGAAGCAAATAAAACATGAACCGAGGAAACAATAAACAAGAAAGTTGTCGCGACCCGCAACGCCTTTGAATCACAGACAGGGCAGACGGACAAAACCGTTGTTCCTCAGGTTAGAAATATCAAAGACTCAATGGGCTTAGCTGTACAGTGACAGAGGCAATGTTTAAAGTAGATGTCGGTGGCAAGTTTCTGTTTATACACTAAGACTGGAACACACTCTCAGGGGAGGTCAAAAGATATTTGGGCAGGTACATAGACAGGAAAGCTTTTGAGGGATCTGGCTCAGGTGGGACTAGCGTAGATGGGGTAGCTAGGTCAGCATGGGCAAGTCAGGCCATAGGGCCTTTTCCTGTGCTGCATTGACAATGGTTCTTAGGTTGGAAGCAGACACAATAGTGATGTTTAAGAAGCGTTTAGATAGGCACAGGGATATGCAGGGAATGGTGGGATATGGATCATGTGCAGGCAGGGGAGATTCGTTTAACTCGGCATCGTGCTTGCATGGACATCGCGGGCCGAAGGGCCTGTTCCTGTGCTGTGTTCAGCGTTCCGTGTATTCCAGTGACACATCAAGGACCTCTTGGGGAAAACACGTGGAAATAAACATAGGTGAGTGACCACAGGTTTGGTCAAGTGTTGCAGCTTCACATTACTCCAGGACTGGGCAGTGTAGGTTCCGAAGGTTATGGCCAGATCCAGTTTCCGGGAAGGCATTCACGACCATCTGTGCAGCATTCCTTGCTGCCTCGACTCGGCCACCCCCCGCTGGTGTAGCTTCCTGAGGGTGGCGGGAGAGAGACAGGGCATTATTTGCTGCTTGAAGTCCCAGAATCTGTCATCGCCATCGGTCTGTGGGCTCTCGAGCTCTGCGTAGGTGGGTTCAGACGAGGTGAAGGAGAACCTGGTGTCGTCACTGTATCTGTTAGACGACTTCTCTGTGGGAGAAAGTTTAGACGTTAAACACTGCCGGGCAGCTTCACTCAGCACATTAGACTTTATAGAGAGACAGCGCAGAGAAACAGGCCCTTCGACCCACCAAGTCCGCACCAGCCACCGATCACCTCGTACACTTGCACTTCCCTACACACTAGGGACAATTTTACAACTACCAAAGTCAATTCGAGAGCAAAATCTGTACGTCTTTGGGGTGTGGGAGGAAACCAGAGCACCCGGAGCAAACCCACACGGTCACGGGGAGAAAGTACAAACTCCGTACAGACAGCCTCCGTAGTCAGGATCGAACCCTGGTCTCTGGCGCTGTGAGGCAGCGACTCTATCACCGCGCGAGATGCAGGCCCTGCCCTCTTCTCATTGTTACCATTGTGCAGGAGCTACAGAAGCCCCACACCACCAGGTTCAGGAAGCATCAGTTCATCAACTGACCTACACAATAGAACACTCAGGCCGACCCGTGCACTACCATCAACTTGGTTTCTAATTGTGCATTTTTGCACAAAGCTCTTATTTTGTGTTCCACATAGAACGTGGAACAGCACAGCACAGGAGCAGGTCCTTCGGCCACAATGTCAGCTCTGAACATGATGTCATGACCAACTCTTATAGGCCTCCCTAAATTCACAACTCTGGGTGAAAATGTTTTTTCTCACCTCAGTCTTAAATGACCTCCCCTTTATTCTAAGACTATGGCCCCCGGTTCTGGACTCGCCCAGTCATAGCGCGATACAGCATGGAAACAGGCCCTTCGGCCCAACTCACCCACACCGGCCACGATGTCCCAGCTGCCCTTGACCCACTTGCCTGCGCTTGGTCCATATCCCTCCAAACCTGACCTATCCATGTACCTGTCCAACTGTTTCTTAAATGTTGGGATAGTCCCAGCCTCAACTACCTCATCTGGCAGCTTGTTCCATACACCCACTTTTTTGTGAAAAAGTTACCGCTCGGTTTCCTATTAAATCTTTTCCCCTTCACCTTGAACCTATGTTCCCTGGTACTCAATTCCCCTATTGGTAAAAGACTGTATCTACCAGATCTATTCCTCTCATGATTTTGTATACCTCTATAAGATCTCACCTCATCCTCCTACGCTCCATGGAATAGAGACCCAGCCTACTCAACCTCTCCCTTTATTTAGCTCATACCCTCTAGTCCTGGAAACATCCTCATTCACCAGAGATGAACATGCCCCAAAAGTTTACTTTCACCTTGGGAAGCATGAAGGACTTGTTTGGATACCGATGACAGAAACCTCTCTCCCTTCTTCATTCATCCTCCCCTTAATTTCACCAGTGAAAACATCAGACACACACCAAGTCACCATCAGCTCATTCTCTGAGCGTTCGAGAGGATGGGCCGTGCAACGAACATTCACAAAACGAAGCTACTCTGCCAAACAGCCGCGAACCTGCAACACCGCCCACCAACCACAAAGGTCCAAGACAAGACTGGGGAAGTTTGGTTTAGAGGGGATTGCGTTAAGGTTCGAGAGAGGGCCAAAGTTCAAAGGAGATGTGCAGAACAAGTTTTTGTTTTTTTTACATAGAGTGGTGGGGGCCTGGAACGCACTGCCGGTGGTGGTGGAGGCAGATTCAAACTTGGTATTTAAGAAGCTTTTAGACAGGGACACGGATATGCAGGGAATGGAGGGATATGGATCACATGCAGGCAGGGGAAATAGCAACATAGCAACACGATCGGCATGAGCACTGTGGGCCAAAGAGCCTGTTCCTGTGCTGCACTGTCCTATTGTGCATACACTGTGGTCTACGTTCCATACGCTGTGCCATTGTGCATACACTGTGGTCTACGTTCCATACGCTGTGCCATTGTGCATACACTGTGGTCTATGTTCTATACAAGCAAGCAAGAAGTCATTGTCCTATCTGGGACACATGACAACAAACTCTCGTGACTCGACACACTGTCTATTGTGCATACACTGTGGTCTACGTTCTCAGTATTGTGGATGACTCATGGAAGGTGTATATGGAGGAGACAGCTTTGGGATGGCAGTGTGCTCCTTCCACTGTGTACACTGGATTCACACATCTTCCCAATGAAGGAATTGGAGGCTTTCAGTGAAAATACAACGACGGGTGCCATGACAGGAAGCCAAAAACATAAGACCTAGAAAGCCCCATGATTACCCGCTGAAAATATTAAATGCTTCACATACTCAGACAGGGTGTACACTTGTTGGGAAATGACTTCTCCGAAAGGTGGTTCTACATAAAGTCGTCACCTCCCTTTGGGTTAATGTTTACACAGAGTAATCCCGAGACCATCCTGGTGCTCCGAGTTTAGTTCAACCCAGTCAGGGCTTCAGGCGAGAAGCATCGATGCAGCTGGGGACAAGGTTACCGTGAAGGGAGGAGTCGACACTTTGTCAGGGATCTGTTTCTAAATCTTCCCTGGGTTGGCTTTTAGATCCGGCCAACTTGAACTTGGAGCACTGTCTGGAGTTTAGTGTATGTTGTTTTATAAGAAGCAGACAGAGACATAGACAGCTCTTCGTCCCAACACATTCATGCCAACCAAGGTGCCCCATCTAAGCCAGTCCCATTTTCCCGCATTTGGCCCATATCCCTCTAAACCTTTCCTATCCATGTAAACCTTTCGTATCCAGTCACAAGGGCAATTTGTAAAGGTGGCTTAATTACCCATTTGTTTTCTTGAGTTCCAACATGTGGGATAAACTGGCAGTGGAGCACGTTACAGAGAAAATCATTAACGTTTTTACTGGGGGGAAAGTTGCACTGGTATCTCTTGCCTCTTTCCTGTTACTGGTTGCTGTGGATCACATATCGCACCCCACCTTTTGTCAACAATGATGCAGTCTTGTCAATGAATACTGAAGAAGGTGCCAGATCTGAATATTCACCCATCTGTGAGATGCTGCCTGGCCTGCTGAGTTACTCCGGCAATGTGTACTTTTTTTGTAAAACAGTATCTGCAGTTCCTCGTTTCTCAATCAATACCATGTTCTCCCCATGACCACGTGAGTTTTCTCCGAGATCTTCAGTTTCCTCCCACACGCCAAAGACGCATGTACAGGTTTGTAGGTTATTTGGCTTGGCGTATGTGTAAATTGTCCCGAGTGTGTGTAGGATCGCGTTAATGTGCGGGGACCGCTGGTCGGCGCGGACTCGATGGGCCGAAGGGCCTGTTTCCACACTGTATCTCTAAATTTAACTGAATCCAACACATAGAGGTCAGCAAACTCAGACACTACAGGTAGCGTGGGGTGTATAGAATCATTACCAGTATCCACAACTGGCTGAATCTGGATCAAGAGCATCAGCTGGGTTTGGTCTTCAACAATAAGGTAGACTTAGCCCTGAGCAACTGCTGGAGGGTCAGGTCCATATGAAGGAACTAACTGATCACTGGGGATCAAGCTTGGATCATTGGGATTCATTAAACCTTTGTCACACCCACTATTGGTGAATTATCGCTGCAAGCAAAATCACGATTTGATAACACTGAATATTATTCACCTTCTCTGTAGCTATCTAAAACTTCCATAATTGCAAAATATTCAGAGGTGTCATCTGGAAAAAGGAGAGAAAAACAATGCTAAGTCTCTTTCTTATTCAAATTCAACTACAAATACTCATTTCAATATCATGTCAATGCTGGCTTCTTTCTTGTATGAACAGTAAGTGATCACACATGCACGCAGTACATACCGCAGTCTAATTCCCCGAGCAATACCCACAATAAATAGAAGCCTGTGAATTATCACTCAAGTGGGATTAACCATAAATATCTGGGTTGAATTATTTAATCCGTTATTTCAAAGTTAACTTTTTTTTTTTTTTTTAAAGTTCATATTTTCAGGATTAAACTCATTGAGCTGCACAGCACGGAAACAGGCCCTTCAGCCCACCTTGTCCATGCCGACCAAGTTGGCCGACTGTGCTAGTCCCATTTGCCTGCATGTGGCCCATAACCCGCTAAAATCTTCCTATCAATTGTATCTGTCCAAAGGGTTTATTAAAGAGGTTCTGTGCATGATTAGAGGCACAGAATGATGGAGCATGAAAACAGGCCATTTGGCCCATCAAGTCAGTACTGAACATCAACCCACCATTCATACTAAGCCTCCATATTTCTATCAATGCCCTTAACGTTCCACCAATCAACCTCAACACGGATGGTCAATTATCGTACCAAGCCGTTCATCTTCGGTACGGCCGTAACTTAGAAGGGACATTTTACAGGAAAGTATCAATCTTTCCAATGTATGACCAACTTGGAAAGCTACCACCACTGAAGAAGGGTCTCGACCTGAAACATCACCCATTCCTCTATCTGAAGATGCCGCATGTCCCATTGGGTTACTCCAGCATTTCGTGTCCTTCAGGGGTAGATCTTGCTCCCCGATGCCAGCACTAATACCCGCGTGGATTTATAGTTATGCCCACATTGGCATCAGCGTCTAGGGTCCACCCCTCCTGACCAGCAGCTCCCAAGCTCTTCTCGACTCCAGAGGACACTGGATCTTCCACCTATCTCCCAGCTCTCGGGTTGGAAAACTGTCCATTGTTAGACCTAGCCCGAGGAATCCATCTTGCGTTAATCTTGGGGAAAGTTCGGCAGCCCCTATTTACCTAATGGTGGGAATCCATCAGCTCCTGAGGACAGGCAAGTATTAATGCTTTATTATTTATTTATTAGTTTAAATGATTCCGGGGTTATGGGGATAAGGCAGGAGAATGGGGCCGAGGTAGATCAGTCATGATTGAATGGCAGAGTAGACATGATGGGGCCAAACGGTTTCAATTGGGTTTTTTTAACCATTTGGATGTTTTTTTTTTTTTATCTTATCAGATATAAAAGAGTAATATTTAGTTGGTTTAAATTAATAAATCAATGATATTAAAAATGGCAAAATCACCATAATTTGGAACTAAATATTCAGCAATTTCAAAAGCTCCTCCTACACTCTTTTTTGTTTTTATAGCGTGTAAACAGGCTGTTCGGCCAACCAAGTCCATGCTAGCCAATGATCACCCCGTACTCCAGTACTATCCTAGGGACAATTTACAGAAGCCATTTAACCTGCAAACCTGTACATTTTTGGGATGTGGGAGGAAACAGGAGCACCTGGAGAAAACACATATGCGGAGGTAAGGTATGAAAACGACAAGTCAGAACAGACAATGATAAGGAAATGTAGAATGATTCATTCTTAGCTGAGGGGAAAGTGAAAACATGGCATACAATCAGTAAAATTAATCAGGATGGTTAAACTAGTTGGAGAACTAGGTGGGGTGGGGGGGGGGGGGGGGGGGAGGAGACGGAGAGAGAGGGAACAAAAGGTGTACATTTCCTTATCATCTGCTTTGCTCTGTCGTTTTCACACCTTACCTTTCCATATCACTAGACTCGCTCTTCCCCGACTCTCAGTCTAAAGAAGGGTCTTGACCCGACACGTCACCCATTCCTTCTCTCCAGAGATGCTGCCTGCCCCGCTGAGTTACTCCAGCATTGTGTGTCTATGTTCAGTGTAAACCAACATGTGTAGTTCTTTCCTACATATTCCATTGGAGAGAGCCACAATACCTGACCAAATCAATATCCCATTGGACAGATCATTAGTATAGATCAACCAATGGATCAATAGATCTAATGGATCAATAGATCCAATGGATATCCCATCCCATTGGACAAATCATTAGTACATGACCAAATGGGTATCTCATTCTATTGGACGGAACCACGGGACCTGACCAATTGGAACTCCCATCCCAGAACCTTGCTGTTTGGTCAAGTTCAGATCCCTAGCCCATCGGTCAAAACATCATGATCCAGTCTATTGGAAGGCGCACCTTACGGCAAAATTATTCATCACTTTTTAAGGGGGTTTTGTACCTTTGGAGCAATGGACAGGAAACTCAGAACTTCCTTCCCTGGATACTTCCTGCAAAAGACGAGGGATGTTTCAGAACAGCGTTGAATAAACAGTGCTTTAAATAATCAACATGATTGTGTCTACAAGCCTCTCGTTCAGAAGATATTTACTAACATAGAAGCAGAATAGTTGGACCCATCGTTTATTCATTCCTCGTGCGCATATCATACATAACTCATTTCATCCACATTTCGCTGCAAATTTACCAGAAAACCTTCACATGGAAACTGGACCAGACATATCCAACGCGTAGGAAGGAACTGCAGATGCTGGTTTACACCGAAGATAGACACAAAATGCTGGAGTCTCAGCAGAACAGGCAGCATCTCTGGATAGTAGGAATGGGTGACGTTTCGGGCCAAGACCCTTCTTCAGACTCTGAAGAAGGGTCTTGACCCGAAACGTCACCCAAAGGAGACTCTGAAGAAGGGTCTCCTCCCGAACATATTCCTTCTCTCCAGAGAAGCTGCCTGTCCCGCTGAGTTACTCCAGCATTTTTGTGTCATGTCCAAGGTGTAATTCATTCCAGCACAATGGCTGTCTTCCTGATCATTTTCAAATTAAATTGTTGTCATTTAAACATTCAGGATGGCTATTCTCACCAAAGGGACTTGGTGTGATAATGCTCAACTTATAACCTGAATTTATATCAGAGTACAGGCGGCGCATCGGTAGAGTTGCTGCCTTACAGCACCAGAGGCCCGGTTTCGATCCCGACTACGGGTGCTGCCTGTACGGAGTTTGTACGCTCTTCCCATGAGCCGCGTGGGTCATCTCAGGGTGCTCCACTGTTCTTCCCGCATTCCAAAATACGTACAGGTTTGAAGGTTAATAGGCTTTGGATGAAGCGGAAATTGTCCCTAGTGTGTAGGATAGTGTTAATGTGTGTGGATCACTGGTTGGCGCAGACTCGGTGGATCGAAGAGCCTGTTTCTGCGGTGTATCTCTAAACTAAACAAAGCTAAAGTAAAACGAGGAGAAGGGGCTCGACCCGAAACGTCGCCCATTCCTTCTCTCCAGAGATGCTGCCTGTCCCGCTGAGTTACCCCAGCATTTTGGTTCCATCTTTGAAAACAAGGGGCATGACAGCATTGAAATGTAATTGAGGTTTTCCCTGAGGTTTCATAGTTTTGGTGCAGACTCCACTGCCATTGTTTACATTTGCTGCATTTTTGCTTCAGGTATTCCCTGGCAAGGATTGCAGCGGCTCTGAAACGCACCACAGTGCGAGACCTTGTCGCCAGCCTCTGGACACTTGGAGGTTTCACCCCACAGTTGCTCGATGGTGTTTGTGGCTCAGGGTCCTTCATGGGAAGGAAGGGTGGCCATTCACATCACTCTCACTTTCCCCATCGTCTTTCCTCAAACCCCAAATGTAGTTGCCATGGCAATCAGATTACAGCAACATACAGGAGCTCTTGCGCATGGAAGCCCAGAGGACATAGGTTTAAGGTGAGAGGGGAAAAGATTTAATAGTAATCTGAAGGATAACGTTTTCACACAAAGGGCGGTGGGTGGATGGAACAAGCTGCCAGAGGAGGTAGTTGAGGCTGGGACTATCACAACATTTAAGAAACGGTTAGGCAGGTTCATGGACAGGACAGGTTTGGAGGGATATGGACCACATGCGGGCAGGTGGGACTAGTGTAGATGGAACACGTCAGCCAGTGTGGGCAAGTTGGGCCGAAGGGCCCGTTTCCACACTGTATCACTCTGTGACTCCAAGCGCGAGACCCGGTTACTGTTGGAAACATTAAACTCAGCACTGGAACTAATGGAGAGAGAAAAAACAAATGAAGACCATCCAATGTGTTGTCCACTGGGATTGTTGCTAGTCTCATGCTTTCCATGCTGCTGTTTGCAGCCTCCATTTACCTTATCACAAAAAACGATTGTCAATGGATCAGTGGGTCAAACTTAGCCCTGCAATGGACAATGCAGGGAACAGGAGAGTGTTCAAATAGCAACATTGGTTAAAGAGGGACTTTGAGGAGGAAACAGGAGGCGACATTTTAGAGATACAGCGTGGAAACGGGCCATTCGGCCCACTGAGTCTGCGCCAACCAGCAACCACCCAGCACACTAGTTCTATTCTACACAAACCGGGGACAATTTACAGAAGCCAATTAATCTACATGTCTTTGGAATGTGGGAGGAAACCCGTGTGGTCACGGGGAGAACGTGCAAACTCCATACAGACAGCACTTGCAGTCAGGATCGAACCCGGTCTCTGGTGCTATAAGGCAGCAACTCCACCGCTGCGCCACATTTGTGTGCAATGATTTAGCCGATTTGATCCCAATGGCTGCATTGGCGACCGTCAACGTGACTGTCCGCTTGATACTCACATCCCTCATCCAGAAGTGGTCCGGGAGAGGCACTGACTGATACTGGAAAGAATGGTAGGGTTCAGCATACATAGGAGATAGGGGATCACAGGAGGGCTCCCCATTCACGTGTGCACAGGAGCTGCTTTCTGATCCAGAACCCGATGGCAGAGATGGTCTAGACTCTGCTGATGGTCGCCTGTTGCTCCAATGGTCCGTACTCGATAAATCACCTTGTTTGAAGGTCTACAAATAAAAAGAAAAATAATACCTTAAGTATTTTGTTCTACAATTTTATAGTCAGACAGCATGGAAACAGGCCCTTCGGCCCACCTTGCCCACACTGACCAGCATGTCACATCTACACTTGTCCCATCTGTATCTCTAAAGTCAAAAGTTAAAAAAGGATTTACCAGAGACTTCAGTCTATTGCGGAATTAAGTGGTTAATAACCAGCCATACACTAAATTGCCTGAAGAACAACAATGCATTGGCGATGAGAAGCTTATACCATTAAGCCACCTGCTAATTCAAGTATGATGTATGAATTTGTGTTGTGTTAGCAAACCTCAAACTTTGCAGATGACTAAACCACTTCCTGCTGTCCTTTAACCAGGGATGGTTCGCATATTTATGGCCGAGTTCATTGATGGGCGAGATTAGAATCGTGGGATGATTAAAGTTATCTATTGTTGGCTGGAGGAAATGCATCAACCTCACATCACATGAAGAGTCAGACTCACAGAGTCATAGACTGATGGAGCTGTACACCATGGTAACAGGCTCTTCACTCCACCTTGTCCATGCCAGCCAATATAGCCCTCTGTGCTAGTAGAGATTGCCTGCATTTGGTCCATATCCCTCTAAACCTGCCCTATCCATGTAATTGCCCAAAATGGCTTTTAAAAGTTTGCTTCTATAACTGGTGAATCTCTTCAGTGACCTTTCCACTTAATGACATCCTTGCTATAGCTGGGAGACCAGAACTGCACAGGGTCGTCCAAATGTTGTCTCACCAACGACTTGTACCACTCCATCATAATATCCCATCTTCTGTACTCAACACCCTGCCCAATGAAGGCCAGTGCGCCGAATGGCTTCTTCACCATTCTGCCCATCTAACTCGTCACTTCTGGGGAACCATGCACCTGTATTCCTAAGATAGACACAAAATGCTGGAGTAACCCAGCAGGGCAGGCAGCATCTCTGGAGAGAAGGAATGGGTGAAGTCCCTTTTATCCAGCATTCTGTCCATGTTGATCAGTTACCGGCGGCAGTATGGGCAGCAAGCAGCTGAACCCAAACCGCATTAGTTACAACGTGTATCCGTCGGAAATGTACTTACAGCCGCAGCGGAGAGTCGTGCTGCGAAGGGCTTGGCGTACACTGGTGGTAAAGGGGCAGCCTGCTGGCCAGCTCTCAGCGAGTAGTGGTCCCTCCTCAAAGCACAGCTGGAGGAACTGGGCAGCTGTGACAAAGCCAGGGTCTTCCGCAGAGGCAGGTCCTGATCGCACCCCCAGGCCGGTAAGCATGAAGAACTGTGTCGGATCACAGGCTGAAAGGCAAGAAAATTATTCATTGTCCCTGTACGGATTTTGCAAAGAACTTTACTAGAGTTTTAGACTTTGACAATATGATGCTGGCAATCTGAAATAAAAACAGCACAAATACTCAGATCGGCACAGTGGCGCAGGAGTAGAGTTGCCACCTACAGCACCGGAAACCTGTGTTCGATCCCGGCTACAGGTGCTGTCTGCACTGAGTTTGTACTTTCCCCCCCCCAGTGACCACATGGGTTTTCTCCAGGTGCTCCGGTTTCCTCCCACGCTCCAAAGGTTGATCGGTTTCAGGAAAGATGGTAAATTGTCCCCAGAGTGTAGGATAGTGCTAGTGTACAGGGTGATGGCTGGTCAGCACGGACTCAATGGGCCGAAGGGCTTGCTTCCACACTGCACCTCTAAACTAAAACCAAACTAAATCAGCACTAATAGAAACATAGAAAATAGGTGCAGGAGGAGGCCATTTGGCCCTTCGAGCCAGCACCGCCATTCATTGTGATCATGGCTGATCATCCACAATCAGTAACCCGTGCCTGCCTTCTCCCCATATCCCTCGATTCCGCTAGCCCCTACGGCGACTTTAAGAGCGCTCTCTGGTAATTTTGTCCAGTGCCGGACCACCAAATGCCAGAAAATCTGTGGTCGACCCGTATCGTACTTAGTTCTCTCGATATTTCAATCACTCCTATCTTCAAGGTCAAAGAAGCAATGTATAATTGACCAAGGCACAACTGAGACACTGGTGAAGCTTTGCTTACCTCTCGAAGCCAGAGGGGTTTTGCTGGTGGGGCTGGTTGTAGCTTAAATGGCATGTAGGGCTCGGCGTAGGTTGGAGACAGGGGGTTGCTTAAACATTCACCGTCAGGTAAACCATGGTTAGCCGTGGTGTTGCCGAGTTGTGACGAGACACGAGATGGCCGGGAGATATCGGACCCCGACGTCCTATTGGTATTTTGTTCCCAATTCATTAAAGGATCCCTGGTGTCGATAGACTGTCATTAAAGATAGATTTGTGTTAACTCATTGGCCAAAACTATAATATTTCATAACAAACAAATCACAGACATTAAGTTAATAAAATGTTATACAAGAATCATTGGAGCCACAAAGACAAAGAGATTCCAAAGGCGTGCATGTTTGCAGGTTAATTGAATTGAATAAATTTATTAGCCAAGTATGTATACATACAAGGAATTTGCCCTGGTGCTTCGCTCGTGAGTAACAACACTATATACAGCAGAAAATTAAAAATAAACATTATAATTTAAACATGTGAAGAATGAAATAAAATACCAGAGCACAAGGAGGCTACAGTCTTTCAGCTGTTGAGTAGAGCTACTGCTCGTGGAAAAAAAGCTGTTTATATGTCTGGCTGCGGCAGCTTTGACAGTCCGGAGTTGCCTTCCAGAGGGAAGTGGTTCAAAGAGTTTGTGGGCAGGGTGAGAGTGGTCAGAGATGATCTTACCCGCTCGCTTCCGGGCCCTTGCAATGTACAGTTCATCGATGGAGGGGGGGGGGGGGGGGGAACAACCCTTGCAGTGTACAGTTCATTAATTGGCTTCTGTAATTTGTCCCTAATGTGTAGGATAGAATTAGTGTATGGGGCTCACTGGTCGGCATGGACTTGGTGGGCCGAAGGGTCTGTTTTGTTCCTTCCTTCACTCTCCCTCCCCCCTCCCTGGCAACTGAACCCATTCTATCACCGCAGTCCTGACCTACCATCTACTTCATTGGAGGCCCTCGGACTATCTTTAATCGGGCTTCACCCTGCACTAAACGCTAGCCCCTTAACCCTGTACACTTGTAATCACGTATAGCCTTTCCGCTGACTGGATAGCATGCAACCAAAAGCTTTTCTCTGTACCTCAGTGTACATGGCAATAATAAACCAACCCCTTCAACAATGTCAGCGTTGACCCTGAACTCACGTGTGGGCGGGTAAACGTGTCCACGGGAACGGCCGCCTCTGTCGTCGGAGCGGCAAATGGTTCTGCGTAGCCAAAGGAACGGCGGTTTCCCGTCACGAGCAGCTTGTCCGATGCAGCGCTGGGCAAGGGTGGAGGCTGGGACAAAGCATGCAGCTTGCGGCCCGCTGGCACCATAGAGGCTCCCCATGCCGGCAGAGGTGAAGACTTGTGCTTGTCTGCAAACTGAGCGAGAGAACAACATGACCAAACCATCGCAACACTCGAAGATAATCTGTGGAACTCTCTGCCACAGAAGGCAGTGGAGGCCAATTCACTGGATGTTTGTCAAGAGAGATTTAGATATTGCTCTTAGGGCTAACAGACTCAAGGGATATGGGGAGAAAGCAGGAATGGGGTACTGAACCTGGATGATCAGCCATGATCATATTGAATGGCTTGAAGGGCCAAATGGCCAACCTCTGCACCTATTTTCTATGTGTCTATGTTGGTACAGTCGACATTAAGACACAAGGAACTGCAAATGCTGTAGGAAGGAACTGCAGGTGCTGGTTTAATCCAAAGATAGACACAAAAAGCTGGAGTAACTCAGCGGGACAGGCAGTATCTCTGGTGACGTTTTGGGTCACGACCCTTCTTCAGACTGGTTAGGGTTAAAGGTAATGAGAGATTGAGAGAGAGAGATAAAGAACAATGAATGAAAGATATACAAAAAAAGTAACAAAGATAAAGGAAACAGGCCACTTGTTAGCTGTTTATTGGGTGAAAACTAGAAGCTGGTGCGACGGGTGGGGGAGGGATAGAGAGAGAGGGAATGCCGTGGTTACTCGAGGAATCTTGAGCAGAACAAAGCATTGGAAGAAGACAACACAGATCATAGGCACAAAGTGCTGGAGTAATTCAGTGGGTCAGGCAGCATCTCTGGAGAAAATGGAGGTGAAGGTGGGGAAGTAGAGGTGGGGGGGGGGGGGGGCAGAGGGTGGAGCGGAAAAAAACTGGAGGCGAGAAAAAGCCAGGACAAGTCAAGGGTCGGCAACAGATGACCCCTGGAAGGGTGGAGTCCATAATGGTCCATTGTTGGCTGGGGAAGGTGTGACGACAAGAGGGATACAAGGATAGGAACAGTGGAACAAAGTGCCCTTTTCTGTGCTGTATTGATCCATGTTCTGTGTTTACTTTCAATATCCCCTGGTTCATGCTTTTGGTTAAAAATATTGATCACTTTTTTTGGTCGAGGTGCGCTTTCCACTTGCTGGCCTACTCATTCGCCCCTGGGTGAGACGTTTAACTCAACTCTGACTGTCCTGCAAGAGTAGCTGGAGTTGGCAGAAACACCATCTGAACGGAATTCTCGCAGTACTTTTCCTTCCAAACAACAAACTCAAAAGAGATTAACTGGTCGAGGATTTCAATGCTGCAATGTGTAGACAGGTTATCTACAACATAGTCGTCAATTAACTCAGCAAGTCATTGAGTAAAACACAAAGCGCTGGAGGAACCCAGCGGGTCAGGCAGCATCCGTGGAGGGAATGGACCAGTACCATTTCAGTTCGGGACCCTTCTGTGCCAAAACCATCAAGAATCTCTGGAGAGAAGGAATGGGTGACTTTTCGGGTCAAGACCCTTCTTCAGTCTCCACCCGAAAAGTCACCCATTCCTTCTCTCCAGAGATGCTGCCTGTCCCGCTGAGTTACCCCAGCTTTTTTGTGTCCATTTTCAGTTTAAACCAGCATCTGCGGTTCCTTCGTACACATCTGACCATCCCCCCTCCACAGATGCTGCCTGACCCGCTAAGTTGCCCTTGCAGATTTGTGTCATAGTCATACAGTGTGGAAACAGGCTCTTCAGCCCAACTTGCCCACACCGACCAACATGTCCCATCTACACTAGTCCCACCTGCCTGCGTTTGGCCCATATCCCTCCAAACCCGCCCTTTCCATGTACCAGTTTGTATTACTACCCGGCTCAACTTCCTCCTCTGGCAGCTTGTTCCATACACCCACCACCACCACCTCCGAGCAAAGGTTACCCCTAAGGTTCCTATTAATTCATCCCCCCCTCACTTTAAACCTCTGTCCTCTGGTTCAGGATTCTGTGACTCTGGGGAAAAGCATCTGTGAGTCTACCCGATCTATTCCTCTCATGATTTTGCTCACCTCTATAAGATCACCCCTCATCCTCCTGCACTTCACGGAATAGAGTCTTAGCCTGCTTGGCCTCTCCCTGTAGCTCAGAGCCCCGAGTCCTGGCAACATCCTTGTAACTCTCTGCACTCTTTCCAGCTTGACAACATCTTTCCTATAACATTTGGGCACCATATCTGAGGAAGGATGTGCTGGCTCTTGCGAGAGTCCAGAGGAGGGTTACAAGAATTATCCCAGGAATGAGTGGATTAACATATGATGAGCATTTGATGGCACTGGGCCCGTACTCGCTGGAGTTTAGAAAAATGAGGGGGGACCTCATTGAAAAGTACCAAATAGTGAAAGACTTGGATAGAGTGGACGTGGAGAAGATGTTTCCACTAGTGAGCGACTAGGACTAGAGGTCATGGCCTCAGAATTAAGGGATAGAGGTGAAGAGGAATTTCTTTAGACAGTGAGGGGCAAATCTGTGAAATTAATTGCCAAAGAACACTGTGGAGGCCAAGTCACTGTGGAGGCCAAGTTAAGGCAGAGATAGATAGTTTCTTGATTTATACGGGCATCAGAGGTTATGGGGAGAAGACAGGAGAATGGGATTAGGAGGGATAGATCAGCCATGATTGAATGGCAGAGTAGACTTGATGGGCCGAATGGCCTAATTCTGCTCCTATCACTCATGACCTTATGTACATGGTGCCCAGAACTGAACCCAATATGCAAATTGTGGCCTCACCAACGTCTTATCTAACTGCAACATGACCTCCCAACTTGCCTTGCTCAATATTTCAGCATCTGCTGTTTGTGATGTCAGCCAGGCATCGTGAACTTTGGGGATTTTCCCTGTAGGAAGTGGTGAATAGCCAAGTAACTCGTCAGCTTTCCACGTTGATAATTAAAAGGAAACATTCTCAGCAATGTTCGCGTAAAGTTGTGGAGTGGCGCTCGCGCGACTGCGTAAACGGATGCATACTTACGGGCGGGAGCATCGAATGGGCGGGCGGTGCAGAGAGTCGTGATGGCGGGGGAGTGTAGGGCTCGGAATAGTCAGGGGAGAGGCACCGCTCCGTCTCGGCAACCAGCGCGGGGAGATCCTCCGAGACAGAGATCATTTCAATCGGCTTTTTGGGAAAGGTGAAGACTCCGTACACTTGTCCCGGGCTGATGTCGACTGCTTGTGATCCCAGCAAAGGATTACTCTTGTCTGCAAACTGAAAGCGAAAAACGTTTCAGTCAATGAGAAGCAATAGATAACGCAGCAACATCTTTTTAACTATAGAAATTAGTTGGATTGACTGAACAATGGCGAACGACATATTCTCCTGACAATGAGACAGTGAATAAAGTTACATGCAAATAACTGACATTAGAATATGCTTACTATTCCTACTGAGAATGGCTAAATTAGGGAAGGCATTATGTTTCAAAGAACAAAAATCATTCTCCTATGTAGATAGTGAACGGTTTGCAGGCATTCTGCCCGTCGGATGTTTTTGCACAGATCACCAGCGGCACCTACCTGGTCTTTACATCGCACCGAGCGTTTACCACCCCCTCCCGTAGTGAATGGTGAGGATTGGTGGACGGTGACCCCCGCGGAGTGGAGCTGGTGAATGAGGCTCCGATGCACTGTCCCACTTGGGCAGGTCACCACGATCTGGTTGATCATTCTACCTGCAGAAGCACAGGGGCAGGAGAGGCAGGGAAAGATGAAGGAGTTAGTGACTTGGCGGTGCTGTGTGGAACATGCAGTACAGGGCTGAGAGACGCAGGACAAAATAGCGCCTCTTGCATACAGACTCAGTGGCTGCCCTGTACATTCTGGTCTAACCGGGGGGTTATGCATGCAGCTCATGCATGGCGATAGTTTTGCTGTATGCAAAATAAATCTTTAACTAGTGTAAGGGTGATTGCAGGTCAGCATGGACTTGGTGGGCTGAAGAGCCAGTTTCCACACTATCAAGTCAAGTCAATTTTATTTCTATTGCACATTTAAAAACTACTCTCGTGGACCAAAGTGCTTCACATCAGTGCTAAATACAGTGATCCATAGATCTAACAATACATACAGCGCTCCCTCAGAGGACCTCAACTCTAACACTAAACCTTTATACTTGCTCAATACATCTTCTCGCACGAGTGATGTGCTGCAATGCTGTGTATTCTGAACTATATTTTGCACTCTGTATCTTCCCCTTTGCTATCTAATGTACTCTGAACTGATTGTATTTACGCATTGAATATTTGATCTGCTTGGATGGCATGCAAACAAGGTTTTTCACTGTACCTCGGCACTGGTGGCAATAATAAATCTAACCCTAAAAACGTGAAGCCGTGTTGAAGAAACAGTGGTACAAGTCGCTACTGTAGAATGTGGACATTATTACTCCACCTACCTTCGATAATCAATGTCCTTGAATTATTCTCTGATGCTTCGTGTTCAGATATTGTTACAGCGTTGAGAGAAAGCTCCCCCTGTAAAACAGCACAACATAGAATAAACAAATTTAAAAATACATGTTCTTTTCCATTCATTTAAAAGAAAGTAGTGGTCCTTGCAGGCTGTGCCAGCATTTAATTGTCCTTGATAAGGTGGTGATGCGCTGCCTTGTTGAACGGCTACAGTTCGCGGTGTTGGTACGCCCACAATGTTGGTGAGGATGTAGATCCAGGATTTTAGTTTTGTTTAGTTTACTTTAGAGATACAGCGCAGAAACAGGCCCTTCAGTCACCGAACCCACGCCGACCAGCAACCCTTGCACACTAATGCTGTTCTAGGATGAATGTCTTTCCAGTCTCTCTTTAAACTTTAGACTTTTAGACTTCAGAGATACAGCATGAAAACAAGCCATTTGGCCCTCTGGGTTCGCACCAACTAACATTCACCCCGTACACTAGCACTATCCTACATACTAGGGGCAATTTACCATTTACAGAAGCCAATGACCCTACAGAGCCGCACGTCGTTGGAGTGTGGGAGGAAACTAAAGCACCTGGTGAAAGCCCACGTGGTCACAGGGAGAACGTGCAAACTCCATACAGACAGCACACGTAGTCAGGATCGAACATGGGGGTCGGGCGCTGTAAGGCAGCAACTCTGCTGCTGCGCCACCGTGCCGCTCCCCTCAGCCCATTTTTTTTAAATCATCGGTTCCCCACCCCCACCCAGCTTGTGGACTACAAAATATCCCCTTTGAATAGATGTTGGAGAACCTCAGAGCGTGCGGCAAATGGCTAGAGAGAAATTCTCCAGAGGTGATGGGGTGTGTTGGGGGCCGCTGCTTACCTTGTAATAAAGGGCACGGTCTTCCTGCGACAGGATGAGGAGCGTTGCGGGGAAGAGGACCAAGAGACGATCGTGTTTCTCCTGCAGACAGAGACGCACACAACACAGTTGTCATTACAAACATGAAGCAGGCGTAGACCATTTGAACACTGCCCTGTCCATCACGGGTACCGACCTCCCCATCACTGAAGGGATGTACAGGGGTCGGTGCCTCAGGAAGGCAGCCAGCATCATCAGAGACCCACACCACCCTGGCCACACTATCGTTTCACTCTTGGTGTAGGAGCCCGAGAACCGCAAGATCCAGGATCCAGGTTCAAGTGCAGATTCTTTCTAACATTGTGTGTACGTCCTGGGAAAAAGATTCTCACTGTCTATCCCATCCAAGTTCCTCATTAGTTCATAAACATCTATATGGTTATCCTTCAGTATCCCATGTTCAAGGGACAGCAAACCAAACAGAGCACAGGAAGGAACTGCAGATGCTGGTTTAAACCGAAGATGGACACAAAATGCTGGAGTAACTCAACGGGACAGGCAGCATCTCTGGAGAGAAGGAATGGGTGATGTTTCGGGTCGAGAGCCTTCTTCAGACCAACCAAACAGATCTCTCTTGAAACTACCACTCTCAAATCTTGGCAACGTCCTAATGAGTCCCCTCCGCACGCTCAAACTGAAGGAGATGGGTTTGAAAGACTTCAGGTTCATCCTGGAGTCTAGAGCAAGGGTCGGCAACCTACGGCCCGCGGGCCGAATGCGGCCCGTAACCCGAAATCATCCGGCCCGCAGGCGGATTTTGTTTCCCGTATTCGTCCGGCCCGGCCGAGCTCTGGCTGCACCGCATCCTGCGCAAAGCCGCCAGCACGGCGGCGCACCTTCTGCGAACACGTTTAAGAAAGAACTGCAGATGCTGGAAAAATGCTGGAGAAATTCAGAGTGAGACATGCAAGGATTGCATGAAGCTGCCTCACCCACTGAGTTTCTCCAGCATTTTTGTCCACCTTCTGCGAACACGTGATTTGATGCCTGCCATCCGGGGCAGGATCCATGTGTACACGTGATAGATGTGGCCCGCCATCCGCTCACAGACATGCGTCCCGGCCCCTACGCAGAACAAGGTTGACAACCCCTGGTCTAGAGGATTGTAGAGAAGGTTGAAGCAAGGCAGCTGGAGGTAGGACCACATGCACGGAGCTGGCAGCCCTGCCCAACAGCGACACTGTTAGCCCAGATGCGTGTACCTGAGAAGGTAAATGCTGCAGCGATGCTTCTGATATCCAGATGATCTCACCCAGGGAGCCGATGCGCGTCCTCTCGCCTCCGTGAATCGACTGGCTCAGCACCACAGTCTTCCAGTCCACGTTTTGACGGCGTAGTCGCAGGGAGTTGCTCTGTGTGAAACAAACTTGTGAATTACTCATGGCACATTAAAACAAAATAACTGTGGATGCTGAGGCTCAGAAATAAACATTGAGCTGTATAATAGTGGACCTGAACATCGGACATAGAGCAGCACAGCACAGGAACAGGCCCCTTGGCACGCAATACCTGTGCCAAACATGAAGCCCAGACCGACTCCACATAACCCATATCGAAGACCGGCACAAAATGCTGGAGTAACGTAGTGGGTCAGGCATCATCTCTGGAGAGAAGGAATAGGTGACGTTTCGGGTCGAGACCTTTCTTCAGACATTTCTCGACCCAAAACGTCATCTATTCCTTCTCTCCTGAGATGCTGCCTGGCCCGCTGAGTTACTCCAGCTATTTGTGTCTGTCTTTGGTTTAAACCTGTATCAGCAACTCCACCCTACACATAATCCACGTCCCTCTATTCCCTTGCCTATCCTGAAGTCTCTTTAATTCTACTATCATACCCGTGTCCACTACCACTCCTGGCAGTAAGTCCCAGGCACTATCCACCCTGGAAAATGGATAACATCATGAGGGAGATAGATCAGGCAGAGTCTCTTGCCCAGAGTAGGCGAATCGAGGACCAGAGGACAAAGGTTTAAGGTGAAGGGGAAAAGATTTAATGGGAATCTGAAGGGTAACTTTTTCCACACAAAGGGAGGTGGGTGTATAGAACATGCTATCACAGGAGGAAGTTGAGACTGGGACTATCCCAACATTTATGAAACAGTTAGACGGATACATGGATAGGACAGGTTTGGAGGGATATGGACTAAACGCAGGTAGGTGGGACTAGTGTAGCTGGGACATGTTGGCCGGTGTAGGCAAGTTGGGCCGAAGGGCCTGTTTCCACACTGTATCACGATCCACACTATGCAAAATATATAGCTCTTAGGGCTAACGGAATCAAAGGATATGGGGTGAAGGCAGGAACGGGATACTGATTTAGGATGATCAGCCATGGCGGTGCTGGCTAGAAGGGCCTAATGGCATAGTCCTGCACCTATTTTCTATGCTTCTGTTTGCGCTACAAACCTCTACGTCTTTAGAGTGTGGGAGGAAACCAGAGCTCCCGGAGGAAACCCACGGAGGTCACGGGGAGAACACACAAACTTCATACAAACAAGCACCTGTAGTCAGGATCGAACCAGGGTCTCTGGCGCTGAAAGGCAGCAACTCTACCGCTGCCCCACCATGCCGCCCGTACTCTGGGCGATTGTAGCATCAGAACTACAATTCTGAATGAGGCGGGATTTCAGCAAGTGATAGATAACGTTAAAAAAAAAAAAACTAGTAATTGGCATACCTATTATCCAAGAGGTAGACAGGAAGTAATCACACTTTAATTGAATGCCACAAATGTCACCAAATGACCCAGTCGGGACAGTGTCTCAGCAGGTGAGTAATTACCTGTGACACTAGTATTTGACTGTGTGGTACCAATCATTGAATTACACCAACGTCATGGTTAAATTGTTACAGCTTCAATGTTGCGCTGGTAATCAATGAGTCAGGATCAGCTGTGTACAAGATACTACTTATTATGACACTGGGAAATTTTAAAAGAGTTTTTAAATATACAGAAAAATAAAGTTACAGCTTCAATCTCAGCTGCAGACTATAGTGTTAAACCTGGGGAATCCGACCACAAAACACAAGGGGGTACAGCATTGCCAGAGATGTGGCCCTGTCAAGGTGATGTTAATGTGCCCCACTTGTTTCTAAGAAGGAACTGCAGATGCTGGAAAAAATTGAACGTAGACAAAAAAAAAAAAAAAGCTGGAGAAACTCAGTGGGTGAGGCAGCATCTATGGAGTGAAGGAATAGGTGACGTTTCGGGTCGAGACCCTTCTTCAGATACGAGGAACCTGCTGCCCAGTGAGCTGGTGATCTGAATCCATCAGTATGTTCAAGAGAAAATCAGGTGGGCACTTGTGAGAAACATGTACAAGGGCACTGGGGAAGAATGGGGGAGGGGCACAGATGGGCCCCGTGTAATCAGAAGCCAATGTAGATGCCAGGCTGACATAAGAGGCGGGGGTAGAGTTGCTGCCTTACAGCGCCAGAGACCCGGGTTCCATCCTGACTACAGGTGCTGTCTGTACGGAGTTTGCATGTTCGCCCTGTGACCGCGTGACTTTTATTTGTGCGTAGAACTGTGCTAGTGTGCGGGGTGACCATTGGTCGGTGCGGACTCGGTGGGCAATAGGACCCGTTTCCATGCTGTGTCTCTAAAGTCTTAAGAGACTGCTGATGCTGGAATCTTGAGGAAAACACCAAGTGCATGAGGAACTCAGCAGGCCAGGCAGCATCTGCGGAGGTAAATGGATAGGTGGCATCTCGGATGATGGGCTGAACCATGCTATTGTTGCCTGTCCATTTCCTCCACTCTGCTGCCCGACTATCAGTTCCTCCAGCACTTTGTGTTTTGCTCAGGATTCCAGCAATTGCAGTTCCCGGAGTCTCTCCGATTCTAATCAACCATCGCCATTGGTCTCGAGCTACAATCTACCTAACTGGAGACCCTCGGACTATCGTCAACTGGACTTTACTGGGCTTTACCCTACACTAAACGTTATTCCCTTTATCATGTATCTGCACGCTGTGGATGGCTCGATTGTAATCATGTACAGTATTTCCTCTGACTGGTTAGCACGCAAAAGCTTTTCACTGTACCTCGATACATATGATCTGTACCTCCCCCGGCCTAGTTCTCAGACTAGTTTTACTGTCCTCCTGATTAAATATTGCTGATTGTATGCCACGTTGTCACCTTCCCCTCAGCCAACAATGAACCATTCTGCATTTCCTTAGAATCATCTGCTTTGATCTGTCGTTTTCACACCTTACCCTTCCATATCTCTAAACATCATCGCCCCTGACTCTCAGTTTGAACAAGGGTCTCGACCCGAAACTTCATCCATTCCTTCCCTCCAGAGATGCTGTCTGGCCCGCTGAGTTACTCCAGCATTTGGTGTCTATATAAATTAAACTACATTTGCTCTGCAGAACTGCTCACATCCACACTGTAGCCCATTGTGGTATCGAGTTCCCTGTGGTTCAAGGCCACAATAGTTCCCGATTGAAAAAAAAAAAACAATGATGCATGGCAGCCTGCGGATTACCTTGAGAACCTTGCAGTAGTTGCAGCAAAGAACTAGTTATTGATACATCAGGGCCACATAAATAACTGATGCACCCGTTTCTTTACCGCTTCCCATACCCCGGCAGTGACAATGGAAGATACTTCATGGACGACACACCTAGAATAATCTTCTTTCTGCTCTTCTCAAATAGCCGGCAAAGTCATTTAAGGTGGAGAGCTGATGGAAGGCTCAGTAATCCGAGCCGTGGAAAGGCTTGCCTTGTGCTTAAGTTCGCCACAAAGGAAACCGGAGATAAGGCCGGTTTGCAGGGGAGACCGGTCTTTGTGAGAAAGAGGCCTCGGGCATAGCAGGGCTCAGGTTCCCGAGTTTATAGGCAAACACCACCTCAGGGTAAAACATACTTGACCCCCTTGCACACACCAGCACGTGATTAGTTTTCTCCTGAAACCTGCCACTCTGTCTGGGCCATTTAGTCTGAGCCGGTGGACTTTAGTTTAGTTTGGAGATACAGCATGGAAACAGGCCCTTCGGCCCACCGACCAACGATCCCCGCACACTAGCATTATCCGACACACACTAGGGACAATTTTCAATTTACAATCTTTACTAAAACCAATTAACCTACAAACCTGTACGTCTTTGGAGTGTGGGAGGAAACTGGAGATCTCGGAGAAAACGCACGCAGGTCATGGGGAGAACGTACAAACTCCGTACAGACAGCACCCGTAGTCAGGATCGAACCTGGGTCCCTGGCGCTGTAAGGCAGCAACTCTACCGCTGCGCCACCATGAACATGTTGGTGTCACGAGGAAAATAGGGTGGTGGGTGGTGGGTGGTGGGTATATGAAACGGGCTGCCGGAGGAGTTAGTTGAGACTACCGCAGTGTTTAAGAAACATTTGGACAGGTGCACGGATAGGATAGGTTTAGAGGGCTCTATTACTGCTTTGCAATTAGTCACATGTATTAGTTGCAAGAAACGCCCTCTGTCTCTGGTTCTCCCCTGAACTCACAGCCATTATTGTGCTGGAGGTGATCTGCTCCGGATCCCAGTTCCTCAAAGCAAGAATCCCCCACATTCCTGTGAAGAGACAGCTGAAATGATACTTACATTAGTATTCCTCGACGTGGGTACCCGAGATGTTCCTGGTATCTTTCTGCTCTCATGCCTCTGCCTTCCAAGGTAATAAAGCCATTCCTTCACTTCCTCTTTAGTTGAGCAGTAAACAGTAAAAGGGTGTAGCAATGGGCCTGGAATCACAATAAGTGGTAGGTGGATGATCAGATAGAAAGCAGCATGTTGTTGATGAGTACATGGGCATCAGATGCAAGAACGTTATTTATTGTCCACCTCCTGATCGCCTCTTAGGCCAAGTCCAAGTCCACCACATCAATGAGGGGAGTGCAGCAGCTGAGTTGCTGCCTTACAGGGCCAGGGGCCTGGGTTTGATCCTGTCTACGGGTGCTATCTGTACAGAGCTTGTACAATCTCCCCGTGACCTGCGAGATCTCCGGTTTTCACCCACACTCCAAAAACGCACAGGTTCGTAGATTAACTGGCTTGGCATAAATGCAAAATTGTCCCTGGTGTAGGGCAGTGTTAATGTGCGGGGATCGCTGGTCAGTGCGGACTCAGTGGGTCAAAGGGTCTGTTTCCGCACTGTATCTCTATACTAAACGAGTCTGGAGTCATATGAATTACCGGACATGGATTACAGCATCTCTTCCATTAGTGAACCAGATAGGTCTAAGAGTATTCAGACAGTTTGAGGATTAACTTTACAGAAACTATCTTGGAGACACAAGGAACTGCAGATGCTGGGTACTTGAACAAAATGTAAAGTGCTGGAGCAACTCAGCGGGTCAGGCTGCATCTTTGGAGAGAATGGACAGATGACGCTTTGGGATGGGACCTTTCTTCAGACTGATTGTAGGGTGGGTGGTCATTCAGAGCAATCATCTGCCATCCCATCCTGAACCTTTGTCATTCAGAACACTGTATAGGTGGCGTTTCGGGTTTAAGCCCTTCTTCAGACTTAAATAAGGTCTGAAGAAGGGCTCTGACCCAAAACATCATCCCATTCCTTTTCTCCAGAGATGCTGCCCGACCCCCCGAGTTACTCAAGTATTTTGTGTCTATCTACAAATTGTTGTACAAATTGGCTCTTTGTTTGAGACCAGCTGAGAGCTGGTTACTAATGTACCACTGAGCAGGCTAAGCGAGTTACTGAACAACTGGAGTTCTACAAGATAAGGGATCATTCAGCAGATTACAAGACCCCAGTCACACAGAGGAGCTCAAAATAAACACTGACCAACAAGGACAGTCCTCAAGTGTTTTTGCATCATCGTCGCAATTGCGAGATAAGATTCCAGCCTCAAACTACGCTCTAGTGCAGGGACAGCTTCTTCCCTTCAGCCATCAGGCTATTAAACACGGCAACCTCCAAATAAGCTCTGAATGACATAGAATTGGTTTTGTCTTTTTGAACTATTATTGTTTGTTTATTTACGTGTACGTGTGTGTCTATATAGATAAATGCATGTGTACATATACACACACAAAATATATACATATATACACACACACACACACACACATACATACACACAGACACTGAACGTTTTTCTCTCTCGTTTAATATATTGTTTACAGTGTACTGTTTACATATTCTGTAGTGCTGCAGCGAGTAAGAATTTCATTGTTCTATCTGGGTCACACGACAATAAAACACTCTTGACGGTTATTTTACAGTTTGCACATCCATCTAGGATTAATTTTGCAAATCACTGGCCAAAGTTGTCATCACCAAGACCGACTCATGCTCTGTGTAACTGATATGACGCAATACATTTGCAAAAATATGAATCATCTCGACACAACCACGATGAAAGCAATAATTGATAAGGTCTCCGTGATTAATGGACACCAGGGAATCTAACTGCATGAGTTATGTTTAAACAAAAATTTGGGGCCAGCACTACAGACAGATCCAATCACTCTTTAAACAGAAACTTTTGCTGTAAAATCTCTGCTCACTATGATATTTAACGAATGCTTAATGCTTCAATTATAAAGGATTTCTTGATTTAGCTTAGTTTAAGGATACGGTAAGGAAACGGGCCTTTTGGTCCAGCGAGTCCATGCTCACCATTAATCACCTGAGGACCAAACTGAAGTATGCCCCCACTCCAACCTACCTCGGAGTGACCCTTGACAGGACCCTATCCTTCAAGGAACATCTTAAAAGAACAGCAGCTAAGGTGAAGTCCAGAAACAATCTCCTCAGTAAGCTTGCTGGCTCAAAGTGGGGGGCAGCAGCCCCCACACTGCGCATTTCAGCACTAGCCCTTGCATTTTCTTCAGCCGAATATTGTGCCCCTGTTTGGTCCAGGTCATCCCACACACACCATGTGGATACCCAATTGAACTCAACAATGAGGATCATCACAGGAACAATCCGCTCAACACCACTCCCCTGGCTCCCTGTCCTATCCAACATAGCCCCTCCACACATCCGGCGAGTAGTCCTCACTCAAAGGATGCTCCAAAAGACCAAAAACTCCCCTCACCTGCCAATTCACATGGACATCTTCAACCCACCCACTGCTCGACTTCCATCTAGACGACCAATTTGGAAGAACCCACCACCAGCTGATTTCACCATCCAATCAGCTTGGAAAAGGGAATGGGAGTCCAAGGACGTCCCAAATAAACATCTGGTGTCAGACCCCACCCTACCGGTCCCTGGCACCAATCTCCCAAGGAAGCAGTGGACGACGCTGAATAGATTCAGGACTGGACATGGCCCCTGCTTGGCCAGCCTTCACAAATGGGGCAGCAGTCCAACCCCATGGTGTGCTTGTGGAGAGCAGCAAACAATGCAACACATCATTGAAGCATGCCCTCAACAAAGACTCAAAGGAGGACTTGTCACCCTTCATACAGCAGATCAAGAGGCAACTGCTTGGCTAAAGGACTTTGCATTCGCTAAATAAATTAATCACCTGATCACACTAGTTGTAGGTGATGCTATTTTTGCACCCATTAGGGGCAATATTTTCAATTTACACAGGCCAATTCATCTGCAAACCTGCATGTCTTTGGGACATGGGAGGAAACCGGAGCACCCGGATGAAACGCACGCGGTCAAAGGGAGAACGTGCAAAGTCCACACAGACAGCACCTGCGGTCAGCATCGAACCCAGGTCCCTGGCGCTGCGAGGCAGCAGCTCTACCTGCTGTGCCACTGTGCCGCTCTGGATAAAGTGGAATGGTACCTTCATTGCTGCTCACCTGTTATTTGAAATGCGTGGCGCTGGCCTAAAGTGTCGCCCGATCTGTCCACAGCGTGCACCGAGATCCCCGCTAAAGGCAGCATCCCCTGTCAATAGAATGGAGAAGATGGAGTTGCATATAGCTTCTGGTAGGTCCATCACAGGCACAGCCCTCCCCATCATCAAAAACCCATCCACAAGAGCCACAGTCTCAATAGAGCAGGCAGCATCCATCATCAAGGGTGCCCACCATCCCGAGGGCCATGCCCTCTTCTCATTGCCACCCTCAGGCAGGAGGTACAAAAACCTCAAGTCCCACACCACCAAGAGCAAGAACAGCTACATTCCAACAAGCCAGGTTCTTAAACCATCCTTACACAACCTTGATCCTATCCTGACAAAGGACCATTATAGACCATCTCTTGAACTGCGATCTAAAAAATAAATTCTGAATTATATTGTTGCACTAACGTCTTGCTTTATTTTGGCACGGTGTGTGGTTCCTTGAAGTTGGAGTCGCAGGTAGATAAGGTGGTCAAAAAGGCTTTTGGTACTTTGGCCTTCATCAGTCAGAGTATTGAGCATAGACGTTGGGAGGTCATATTGCAGTTGTATAAGATGTTGGTGAGACTGCATTTAGAATATTGTGTTCAGTTCTGGGCACCATGTTATAGGAAAGATATTGTCATGCTTGAAAGAGTGCAGAAAAGATTTACGAGGATGATGCCAGGACCAGTGGGTGTGAGCTATAGGGAGAGGTTGAGTAGGCTGGGTCTCTATTCTATGGAGCACAGGAGGATGAGGGGAGATCTTCCAGAGGTGTACAAAATCATGAGATGAATAGATTGGGTAGATGCACAGAGTCTTTTGCCCAGGGTAGGGGAATCGAGGACCAGGGGACATAGGTTGGGCCTGTTTCCACACTATCACTCTATGTTTGGGTTTGTAGGTTAATTGATCTTTGTAAATTGTCCCAAATTTAGTTTTAGAGATGCAGCAACACACATAAATAAGCATATAAAGTGCAAGAAAGTTCAGATTGTTGTTTGAGTTGAGTTTAGTCTGATGGCTGAGGGGAAGCAGCTGTTCCTAAACCTGGATGTTGCAGAGGGGTCTCAACCCGAAACATCACCTATTCCTTTTCTCCAGAGGCGCTGTCTGAGCTGCTGATTTGCTCCAGCTTTGTGTCTACCATCAGGTGAGCAAAGGTCTGTTCTCATGCCGTGCCTCTAAACCACACCAAACCTGTTCACCGCTATGACTGCAGCTGCTCAAGGTAGAAGGCAGTTGGGGAAGGGCGCGGACTGCTTTGCCTGCAAGGCTTACACCCATGAAAGAATAATAAATAACTCCATTGTCAAGTTTAACTAAGAATTACCTGATAAGTGAAACCATGGAAGTCTTCGGAGAGAATAAGCAGGTGGTTTGGGAAGAGCACCAAACGTCTGTCATAGATATCCTGCAAGGAGAGACAGATCCCTTTGTCAGCAGCAGCCACCAAACTAAACACTGTATTGGAACACACTCAGCGAACAAATTTCAACACACTACACCAGACGCAAGTGACTGGGGTTAGATCTTCTGTTGGTTTAAATTAAGAGCTCAAGTTTCTCTGGAACAATCAGTCTATGAAATCCCACACTTAATAAAATAACACACAAGTTCTAAACTTACATTTAAAGAATTTTAGTTGTCGATGAGTAATTGTGTAGAGCTGTCAAACCTTCCCACCTATTCCTCGTCTCCAGAGATGCTGCCTGACCCGCTGAGTTACTCCAGCACTTTGTGTCTACCTTCGGTGTGAAAAAAAACAGCACCTGCAGTTCCTTCTTGCACATCCCGTCACTTGCTTCATTTGGTTTAGTTTGGTTTAGTAATGCAGCATGGAGCAGACCCTTCGGCCCAGGGCCAAAGGCAATGTCCAGGGCCAAAGGCAATGTCCAGGGCCAAAGGCAATGTCCAGGGCCAAAGGCAATGTCCAGGGCCAAAGGCAATAGCTTCAGAATAAAAGAACGTACTTTTGAAAGGAGACGAGGAGGAATTTCTTTAGTCAGAGGGTGGTGAATATGTGGAATTCATTGCCACAGAAGGCTGCGGAGGCCATCAATAGCAATTTTTAAGGTAGGGATTGACAGATTCTTGATTACTACGGCGTCAGGGGTCATGGGGAGAAGGCCGGAGAATGTGGTTAAGAGGAATGATAGATCAGCCATGATTTAATGGTGGAGTAGCCAATGGGCCGAATGGCCTAATTCTGCTCCTATAACTTATGAATTATGAACATTACTCCGACTCATGAAAGAGTGCTGACAACAGAGTCAAAAACCTAAAATATCAAGACTTAGATCCTGCGTCCTGGTCTGATTCGCCTTCCCTCCGCCATTTCCCATTGAACATTCCCAATATTTAGGCACTTTCCACCGGACTTCCCATACATGAAATCAGTCAATTAGAAACATCCGTGCTCCATGTAGACACAAGGAACTGCAGATGCCAGTTTACAACAAAAAAAAACACAGCGGTGGAGTAACTCAGCAGGTCAGGCACTTTCTCTTGGAGGAGATGGATAGGTGACGTTTCATTGGGTCTGAAGAAAGGACCAGATCCAAAATGTCACCTATGCATGTTCTCCACAGATGTTGCCCGATCCATTGAGTTACTCTAGCACTTTGCATCTTTGTGCTTCATTTAAGACTTCTTACCTTGCAGGAGTGGCGACTGATCTTGACCTTGGAGCAATGGATCATTTTCCCCAAATCTTCCTGCTTCATCCCACTTTGATCCCATTCCTTGATGGAACTGGAGAGTAGGGTTCTCTCTGTTTCACATTGATCATTTTGCTCTGTTGCCTGGTGATAAAAAATAAATAAAAGATCAGATAAAAGAGTTCAGATAAAAAGTTCCACAGTTCACCAGACAATCAGCAGTGGGATTAATCACAAATCAATCTTGGAGTCTGAAGAAGGGTCTCGATCCAAAAACATCACCCATTCCTTCTCTCTAGATGCTGCCTGTCCTGCGGAGTTACTCCAGCATTTTGTGTCTATCTTTGGTTTAAACCAGCATCTGCAGTTCCTTGCTATACATAGGCTCTTCAATTATTTGGTAATCAATCCCAGCCCAACACAATGTCTTCTCTTCTCCTCTTGAATATGCCAACCATTGCATACTAAACAAAGATATTTGGTATTGGAATTAACCTGCCGATTTATAACAGAACAAAGGACTGGACCAACTCAATTGGTTGGGCAGCATCTCCCTACGCAGGTGCTGCCGAACCCACGGCGTGCCTCCAGCACTTTGTCTTTTGCTCAAGATTCCAGCACCTGCAGTCTCTCGTGTCACCTATCAGCCTGAAGTTTGGTCAGCAGTACGACGGCAATGAAAACGGCCAGAAGAATTAAAGTGCGTACGGAAATGGAACAATATACGAGAGATGCCTAGGATTACTTTAAGGAAATTATCCTAGTCAAGAGAGTGAGTGATGTTTACCACGGTTACTTGTACTGATTTCAAGTTGGGTTCAACCATAGAAACTGAAGGTTGATGCATCTCGAGATGAAAACACTCAATTTCCCCAACATAATAAAAACTAAAAAACAACCCTGAATTGAACTAATAATAAAATTCAAAAGTCTCAAGCCCCAGAAATACACCATTGCGGAGTGCCACTAATTCGGTCTAAGTTGGGACGACAGATGGCACAATGGGCTAAGTGTTCGGCTGGCAACCGGAAGGTAGCCGGTTCGAATCCCGCTTGGAGTGCATACTGTCGTTGTGTCCTTGGGCAAGACACTTCACCCACCTTTGCCTGTGTGTAAATGTGTGTGAGTGATTGGTGGTGGTCGGAGGGGCCGTAGGCGCAGATTGGCAGCCACGCTTCCGTCAGTCTGCCCCAGGGCAGCTGTGGCTACAGAAGTAGCTTACCACCACCGAGTGTGACCGAGGAGTGAATGAATAATGCGATGTAAAGCACCTTGAGTATTAGAAAGGCGCTATATAAATCCCATCCATTATTATTATTATTAAGTTGACGGTAACAATTCTCTTACCATTGCCCTCAAGAGCCTCAAGACTGCTGGCGACCACAGATGCAAGGGGTGGGCAAGTAGGAGAGGCAACAGGGTATTGCCACCAGTGCCTTCGAGGTTGGCACCCCAGGCGGTCGGGCGAGGAGAGAGGACGTCGGTCTGCGGGCCAAACCGGTCAAGGAGACCCTGCAGCAGCCTGGGGCTTAAGAGGATCTCGGCCGCTACAGAACATCGAGCACTTGGACCGGGCTTTTAACTTGCTCCGTTTTGTAAATGGCGCCAAAATATTGTGACTCGTGCATGTGTGAGCTGTGCAAAAACAATTTAACTCTGCAGTGCATTCCTGGCAATATAGAACCATTGAACTGCAGGTGAATGGTAGAATCTAGATGAACTCATGGGAATATGGAGAGACTAAAACGAGTTAAAGTAATGTTAGTGTAAATGGGTGTTGAGGGTCAGTATGAAAACGGCAGGCCGAATGGCCTATTTAGGTGCTTCCTCTCTCTATGGTTCGCCAAGCCCATGGAATTTAGGAAGGCTCTTCAGTTCATGTTCATAACTAACAGGTATCACCACAATGTGTGAAACTTGTTTGGTTTTTATTTTAAATTCAAAGGAGGATTAATGATTCAAATGAACTAGGAATTCAGCCCTTGCATTTAGACCCAATCCCATTATCCAGCTCTCATTCCATTGCTCTGAGAGGTTTAGTAGAGAGCTGCTCACTTCAGGGTGAAAGTCGCGAGTTCAAATCCCAGCTACGCTTCAGGTGAAGAACAATGTTCTTCTGAAAACCGATAAGACGACTTGATTTTTTAGAGTCTCTGCAAGATGCAGCACGCAAACAGGCCCTTCGGCCCAACGGGTCAGCACCGACCATCAACCACACATTCACATTAATCCTACTTTAAATCCATTTTCTAATTCTCCCCACTCTCCTCAGATTCTACCACTCGCCCACACTCCGAGAACAATTTGCAGAGGCTGGTTTACCGACCAGCCAGCACGACCTTGAAATGTAGGAGGAAAGTGGAGCACCCGGGGGAAAAGTGCACAGGGTCGCAGGGAGAACCTGCAAACTCCACACAGGCAGTCTCTCAGAATTGAACCCAGGTTTCTGGCACTGAGGCAGTGACCCAACAAGCTGCACGCCTCTAACTATGAGACATTTTGTGAATTAGCTCAGGCAGCACGGTGGTACAACAGTAGAGTTGCTGCCTTGCAGCGTCGGGGTCCCGGGTTCGATCCTGACTACGGGTGCCGTCTGTGTGGAGCTGGTACGTTCGCCCTGGGACCGCGTGGGTTTCCTCTGGGAGCTCCGGTTTCCTCCCGCACTCCAAAGACGTGCAGGTTTGTAGGTTAATTGGCTTCTGTAAATTGTCCCTAGCGTGTGGGATAAAATGGGTGATCGGCAGGTCGGCACGGACCCGCTGGGCCAGAGGGGCCCCCGTTTTCCACACTTCATCTCTAAACTAAAGTAAACTTGACAACAAATAAGCCGTGTGCCTTCTCGGGGATGGATCGGGAATGAAGAGTTTGACAGACTCTGGAACTACGGGGGAGTGCAGGTGTGTCTGGAATGTAGGGGAACAGTGCACAGAATGTTAGGCAAGACGGCCTCTCAATTTTAGCTCAAAAATTGATGCGGGTCCCACCCAAATATAATTAGTGCAGCATCTGGTCTGCATGAGAGACCCGTTGCCTGGCCAAGTGTGCTGTGGGCCAGATACTGGAGAGGTTGGGCAGAAGTTCTCTGGCCAACGTTTGGCTTCAAGGCAGCAAAGGGAGGCAGCTGCCTCCTGTTGGGAGTTTAAACAGCAGACAGCAAGTGGTGGGAGTTTGCAAAAGAACATAGAAAACATGGCTGATCATCCAAAAACAGTACCCCGTTCCTGCTTTCTCACCATATCCCTGGATTCCATTAGCCCCAAGAGCTATATCCAACTCTCTCTTGAATACATCCAGAGAATTGGCCTCCACTGCCTTCTGTGGCAGAGAATTCCACAGATTCACAACTCTCTGGGTGAAAATGTTTTTCCTCATCTGATGGCCTACCCCTTATTCTTAAACTGTGACCCCTGGTTCTGGACACCCCCAACATAAGGAACATTATTCATGCATCTAGCCTGTCCTATCCTTTAAGAATGTTATTCTTAAAGGAAAAGCCAAAGAGCCTGTATTCATAAATCTCTCACAACAGCATACAGGTTTTACCAGAATGCTGCCTGGATTAGAGGATATTAGATACAAGGAGAGGCTGGACAAACTTGGATCGTTTTCTCTGCCACGTCCAAGATTGTGGGGAGACTTGATAGAAATATATACTATTATGAGAGATACAGAAACAGTAAAGGGCCTGTCCCACTTTCACGACCTCTGCCAAGTTTGCCCTCGACTCATACTCGCAGCATGGTCGTCACAAGGTCGTAAGTAGGTCGTAGCAGGCCGTGATGCTAGTCGTAGGTACTTGTGGCATCAAGTAGGTCGGGGCGTTTTTTCTAGTATGATGAAAAATGTCCACGAATAAAAAAGGTCGTGAATTTAGTCGTGAAAGTGGGACAGGCCCTTAAGACAGCACAAAATTCCCAGGGAGCAAATGTCAAAGGCTGGAGGACATAGATTTAAGATGAGAGTGACAAAGTTTAAAAGAAATGAGCTGGGCACGTTTTTTTTTTAATTCACATACTGAGAGGGTGGTGGGTAGCAGATATGCTGCCCGGGCTGGCGTTGGAGGCAGCTACAATAATGGTGTTTAAAAGTCATAAGGTCATAAGTGATAAGAGTAGAATTAGCCCATTCGGCCCATCAAGTCCCTCCTCTGCCATTCAATCACGGCTAATCTATATCTCCCTCCAAACCCCATTCTCCTGCCTTCTCCCCATAACCTCCGACACCCATACCGATCAATAATCTATATATCATTGCTTAAAAATATCTTCCGACTTGGCCTCCATAGCCTTCTATGGCAATGAATGCCACAAATTCACCACCCTCCGACTAAAGAAATTTCTCCTCATCTCCTTCCTCAAAGAACACCCTTTAATACCGAGGCCATGAGCTCTAGTCCTAGACTCTCCCACTAGTGGAAACATCCTGTCCACATTCATTCTATCCAAGCATTTCACTATTCTGTACGTTTCAATGAGGTCCCCCCCTCATTCTTCTAAACTCCAGTGAATGCAGGCTGGAGTACAGGCCCAGTGCCGACAAAAACTCAGCATAGGTTAACCTACTCATTCCTGGGATCATTCTTGTAAACCTCCTCTGGTCCCGCTCCAGAGCCAGCACATCCTTCCTCAGATATGGTGCCCAACTATTTTGATGGACACATGGATATGCACGGAAAGGAGGGAAGTGGATTATGTGCAGACAGATGATTTTAGCATCGTATTAGGCATAGACGTGGGCCAAAGGGCTCTTTCCTGTGCTGTACTCTATGCTCAATGTTCTAGAAATAATCATGTAATCTAATCTTGGCGATTACTGGCTGATGGATACGTTGACCAGGACTCCATTCAGAGCTTTCTTTTAGACTTTAGAGATACAGCGTGGAAACAGGCGCTTCAGTCCACCACCAAATCTGCACCGACCAGCGACCACCTCGTACACTAGCACTATCCTACACACTAGGAACAATTTAGCTGAAGCCACCTAGCCTACAAACCTGTATGTCTTTGGAGCAAGGTCATAAGGAATAGGAGTAAAAATAGGCCATTCGGCCCATCAAGTCTACACAATTCAATCCATCTCTCCCCTACCCCCATTTCCTCCTGCCCTCTCCCCATTAACCTCCGACACCTGTACCAATCAAGAATCTATCTATCCCTGCCTTAAAAATATCCACCAACTTGGCCTCTTCAGCCTTCTGTGGCAAAGAATTCCGCAGATTCACCACCCTCTGACTAAATAAATTTCTCCTCATCTGCTTCCTAAAAGAACATCTTTTAATTCAGAGGCTATGACCTGTAGTCCTAGACTCTCCTACTAGGGAATGTGGGGGGGGGTGAAACTAGAGCAAACCCACGCAGTCATAGGAAGAATGTACAAACTCCGTATAAGCAGCACATGTGGTCAGGATCAAACCTGGGTCTCTGGCGCTGCAAGGCAGCAACTCTACCGCTGCACCACTGTACCGCCTCCATTCTTCCTCATGGGATCTTTAACATGGCCCCAATAGTTGAGGACTCAATCACAATCCTATCTAAAAGATAGTTCTGCTGACATTTAAAGTATTCACTCAGTTCTGTTTTGGAGCGTCGGACTGGATTAACTTTCGAGGAATTTGAAACGCAACTTTCCAACTCAAGATGGATAAATTCTACCTTGAACCCAAATCATTGAACAAAGCAAACCGCACCCAAGTGCAATCAAGCAATATATATACAACTAATTAGCCTTTCCCTCTCTTCACTTGAAACACCATTAAAGGGAGCGAAAAGCTAATCACTTGCGTATTTCTTGATTGTATTTAGATCTTGTTTGATTTGTCTGGTTATTCCAGTATCTCGGTACACGTGACAATAATAAATTAAATACCAACAATAATCATATCTGTCCACACAGAAGGCATACATAGAATGACAAAACATTGGCACAGTAACCAGCGGTAGAGTTGCTGCCTCACAGCGCCAGAGACCCCGGGTTTGATCCCGACTGCGGGTGCTGTCTGTAAAGGGCCTGTCGCACTTGGGCGTTATTTGCGCGTCATTTACGTGACATCATTTACGGGACACGACGCGCATTACGCATGCATGGCGCGTGGTGGAGTAGGCAGTGATCCGCGGTAGCACGCGACGCCCCAGGATTTTGGGATTCCCAAAATCCTCGCACGCCATCTGCGCCCAAGTGGGACAAGCCCTTAAGTAGTTTGTACGTTCTCCCCGTGACCTGGTATTCTCCGGGTGCTCTGGCTTCCTCCCACATTCCAAAGACGTACAGGTTTATAAGCTAATTGGCTTGGTATCATGGTAAAATTGCCCCTAGTGTATAGGATAGCGTTAGTGTGCGGGGAAATCGCTGGTCGGCGTGGACTCCGAGGGCCAAAGGGCCCGTTTCCACATTGCATCACTAAACATCTCCTTTCCCTTTACAAATTTCATAATCTGCTGCGTACATTGCTACCAATGTGTTTGACTCCGTTTAGTTTATTTATTGAATGTAGACACAAAATGCTGGAGTAACTCAGTGGGTGACGCAGTTTATGGAGAGAAGGAATGGGCGACGTTTCGGGTCAAGACCCTTCTTCAGATTGATGATTTATTTATTGTTACATGTACTGAGGTACAGTGCAAAACTTTTGTTTTGCTGCTAACCAGCCAGCAGAAAGATTGATAGTAATCCACTTATGATTTCCTCTTTTCTTCAGGAGTTTCCCAGCACTAGCTCCCAACCAAGTTTAATCCACAACTGCAGCCAAGAGCTGGATTAGGAATGGGATCCCAGCACCAATTGTGGTTGAAGCCTCTGAGCTGGCTAAACCTGGAACGAGGGCAGTACTTGAAATAAGCTGAGCCACTAAATGGGATCATTGCATCCTTGCACCTCCCAAGAGAATGTCGAGACCTAGAGCCACCAGCTCAATGAACAGGGGTCCAAGTCAATTTTTACCCCTTAGCCCACGTTAGTTGCGAGAGCAAACTGCACACAAATTAACTGCCACATCTGTTTCATCTCAACAGCGACTTCTCTTCGATCAGTCTGAAGAAGGGTCCTGACAGAAAATGGCGTCTGTCCATTCCATCCACAGATGTTACCTGACCCACCGAGTTCCTCCAGCACTGTGTTTTGCTCAAGTTACCATTTTTAATACCATTTTTTAATTACCATACAATTCCTTGTACCACCTTCCAATACGATCTTATTGAAGCCGAAGCATTTATGGAACCTAGATCATGAAAATAATATCATTCCTTCCTTTCATTTATTTTGGGTAAATTTAAAACAAGGCGGCTCAGTGGTAGAGTTTCTACCTTACAGCGCCAGAGACTCGGGTGCAATCCCATCTACGGGTGCTGGCTGTGCAGAGTTTGTACGTTCTCCACGTGACCTGCGTGGTTTTTCTCCGAGATCTTCAGTTTCCTCCCACACTCCAAAGACGTACAGGTTTGTAGGTTCATTGGCTTGGTGTATGTGTCAATTGTCCCTAGCGTGTGTAGGATAGTGTTCATATATACACATACACAGAAAATAGGTGCAGGAGTAGGCCATTTGGCTGATCATCCACAATCAGTACCCCGTTCCTGCCTTCTCCCCATATCCCTTGATTCCGCTAGCCCCAAGAGCTCTATCTAACTCTTTTGAATGCATCCAGTGAATCGGCCTCACTGCCTTCTGAGGTAGAGAATTCCACAGAACTCTCTGGATGAAAAAGTTTTTCCTCATTTCAGTTCAAAATGGCCTACCCCTTATTCTTAAACTATGGACCCTGGTTCTGGACTCCCCCAATATTGGGAACAGGTTTCCTGCATCTAGCGTGTCTAATCCCTTAATAATTTTATATGTTTCTATAAGATCCCCTCTCATCTTTCTAAATTCCAGTGAATACAAACCCAGTCATTCCATGCTTTCATCATATGACAGTACCGCCGTCCTGGGAAGTAGCCTGGTGAACGCACACTGCACTCCCTCAATAGCAAGGATATCCTTCCTCAAACTAAGAGACCAAAACTGCACACAATGCTCCAGGTGTGGTCTCACCAGGGCCCAATACAACTGCAGAAGGACCTCTTTGCTCCAAAGCTCAAATCTAATGTGCGGGGATCTTTGATCGGCACAGACTCGGTGTGCAGAAGGGCCTGTATCCGCGCTGTATCTCTAAACTAAACGGATTCTTCAGGCAAAGCAGGAGGGGTAGGAGGCAATAGCAGGAAGTGACTGACTGAGGCCATTCACTGTTACAGACTGGTCACAACTTTCCACACGAAATCAAACAAACAGACAACTCCAGAAACAGCATCTCGGGGGTGGAATCCTCAGGAAGAGAAGCAACAATCTGGACACTAGTTATTCACAGTTTTCCTTCCGCGCTGCCTGACCTGCTGAATCTTTCCAGCACTTCATATTTTCAGGATCAGCAGCTTTCTTTCTGGGCGATATTATTCGTTTGGCAGCTTTCATTGCCAAGTTGGAATGTGTGCTGCTGTAAACACATTCCTTTCTCCATGTTAGAGAAAGATCTGTCACTCCTGGGTTTATTCACAGTCTGAGAGGGTTCCGCTGACTTAGTAATGAAATGAGCGGCACTGTGGCGCATCAGTAGAGCTGCTGCATTACAGCGCCAGAGACCCGGGTTCGATCCCGACTACAGGTGCTGGATGCACGGTGTTTATACGTTCTCGCTGTGACTACGTGGGTTTTCCCCAGGCGCTCCGGTTTCCTCCCACATTCCAAAGGATAGGTTAATTGGCCCTCGGTAGATTGTCCCGAGTGTGTAGGATAGAACTAGTGTACGGGTGATCACTGGTCGGCGTGGACTCGGTGAGCTGAAGAGCCCGTTTCCACACTGTACCTCCAAACTAAACTTAACTGTGGAGGGGTATGTTTTGGGTCGAGACCCTTCTTCAGACTGAAGAAGGTTCCCAATTCAAAACGCCACACGTCAGCCCATTCCAGTTTATAGAGTTATTGCCTGCTGTGAATTGACCCTGGTCTGTAGTGGAACAATGGAATCCGGTTGAAGTTGATGGGAATATGGAGAGGATAAAATTAGGATTAGTGTAAAATTAGCACTAGAGAGTTTGAGGGTCAGTGTGATCTCGGTGGGCTGAAGCAAGAACGGAACTCACTATCAAAACATGGAGGGGACGGGGGACAGAATTTTTTGGCGGCCGCGCGCGCATGCGCACACACACACACACACACGCGCGGCTTCGGAGGCTCAATCAAAGATACTAGAGGAGCTCCTCTAGGATCTTTGGGCTCAATCTCAACTCTGCCTGTCTCACCGGGTTAACTACAGCCCTGTCTGGACTGACGGGACAACAGCGCTGCTTCTCCGCGCTGGCCATATTTCCCGCAAGCCCAGGCAGGTTAACCTGGCGGGACAGGCAGAGTTGAGCTGGGTTTAGCACCGCTTCTCTGCGCTGGCTGTGGGCCTCGGGGTACAGCTCGCGTCCGACTCCAGACCTCTCTGGCCACCCGTGGGGGGGCACTCGGGACAGCGCCGGAGACCCGGCCGGGATCGATCCTGCCTGCGGGTGAGGCGCAGGTCTGTGCCACGTCTCCCTCCTCCAATCACCGCGCTCTATCCTCAGTCCCACCCTCGCGGAAAGCGGAGATTTTAAAAATCGGGATCACAAAAACTTGGGGGGGGGGGGGGTGTCCCCCAATTTAACTTTTTGATTATGGGTTGAAGAGGTCCCCATAAAAAGATCTTCCCCCCACCCCAAGGTGGAAATGCCAAGGACCAGCGGGGTCTCTCTAAGGACTTTATCTTGCACCAAACATTATTCGATGATAATCATGTAGATTTGTTCCACTAAGTGGATAACATGCAACAAGACACAACCTAAACCAAGCTCTGAGGTTGAGGGGCAACGTTTAGTGGAGATTTGCAGGGCAACTTTTTATTTTATAGAGGCTACTGGCTGCTTGGAATATACTGCCAAGGGAGTGGCGGTGGAAGCACATATGCCAGTGGAATTTAAGAGGCTTTCGGATAAGTGCATTGAATGGAGGGGATATGGACCACGTGCAGGCAGAAGAGATTAGTTTAATCCGGCATAATGTTCAGCACGGACATTGTGGGCCGAAGGGCATGTTGCTGTGCAGTACTGTTCTATGTTCACATGGAGGTTCACACTATTCATTGGAACGCAGGAGGATGGGGTGATTGTGTAGAGGTGTATAAAATCCATGAGGAATAGATCGGATAGACGCTCAGAGTCTCTTGCACAGAGTAGGGGAATTGAGAACCAGAGGACACAGGTTTAAGGTGAGGAGGGGAAAAGTTTAATAGGAACCAGAGGGGTAACATTTTTCACACAGAGGATGGTGAGTTTATGGAACGAGCTGCCAGAGGAGGTCGTTGGGGCAGGGACCATTGCAATGTTGAAGAAACAATTAGACAGTTTTAGAGGGACTAGTGTAGGTGGGGCATGTTGGTCGGTGTGGGCAAGCTGGGCCTGTTTCCACGCTGTTTGACTATGACTAACATTCATTACATTGAGTAAATGCAACCTTTTTAAAAAATAAAATAAAACACTGCACTCATAGAACTAAAATCATCGCGAGCACCTATGTCAGTGTAGCACTCCTTCAGTGCTTCAAGTGGAGTGCAGGACTAGAATTCCCACTCAAATTATCTGGCTAAAGCTTTGAAAATCAAATTCACATAGCTCTGCCCAGGCTCCTTGGGGGAAATCCAGTCGAGATGACCTGAAATGCTGGTTCTCTCCTCCACAGACGCTGCCCAACCTGCTTAGAGTCTCCAACATTTCAGATCACCAACATCTGCAGTACTTTGCTTTGGAGGGAGTGTATGGGTGTCAGTGTCACTGCCGACATGAAGCATTTCATCTTGTGTTTCACAGTCCAGGGGTGTGCAACACGACTTTGAATTAGAGGATTGTGACAGAGCGGTTCGATTACGGGACTCGTTTAGTTTAGTGCCCTTCGGCTCATCGAGTCCGCGCCGACCAGCGATCCCCGCACAGTTACACTATCCTACACACGCTGGGGACAATTTACAATGACACCAAGCCAATTAACCCACAAACCTGCATGTCTTTGTAGTGTGGGAGGAAACCAGAGCTCAAGGAGAAAACCCACGCAGGTCACTGGGTGAACGTACAAACTCCGTACAGACAGCACCCATAGTCTGGGTTAAATCCGGGTCCCTGGCGATGGAAGGCAGCAACTCAACCGCCACACCACCATGCCACCCAGTGATCTAGCTCTGGGGGGGAAAAATCTAGCATCAGGTGAGGCTGGGTTGTGCGGTAAGGGCCTCTGGTGTAAAGATAATTATGAACACTACTGAATATGACACTAATTAATGTATCAACAGCAAGAATGTCAGAAGAATTTTTGCAGCTTTTGTTTTGTACATTTTTTATTCTGTACAATGTGTATTTTTGAAAATATAAAACATTTATATTTTAAATATAAATATGCCAACAACATCGATGCCAACATCAACATTCTGTGAACTAAGCACAAAGCATTTGACAACAGTTCATTTGGATGTTCAAAGTACAAACAGCGTTCAAAACACACATAGAAACATAGAAATTAGGTGCAGGAGTAGGCCATTCGGCCCTTCGAGCCTGCACCGCCATTCAATATGATCATGGCTGATCATCCAACTCAGTATCCCGTACCTGCCTGCTCTCCATACCCTCTGATCCCCTTAGCCACAAGGGCCACATCTAACTCCCTCTTAAATATAGCCAATGAACCGAATTGGCAGGGAACATAAAAACTGACTGCAAAAGTTTTTATAGATATGTGAAAAGAAAGAGATTAGTTAAAACAAATGTAGGTCCCTTGCAGTCAGAAACGGGTGAGTTGATCATGGGGAACAAGGATATGGCGGACCATTTGAATAACTACTTTGGTTCCGTCTTCACCAAGGAAGACATAAATAATCTGCCGGAGATAGCAGGGGACCGCGGGTCAAAGGAGTTGGAGGAATTGAGTGAAATCCAGGTTAGCCGGGAAGTGGTGTTGGGTAAATTAAATGGATTAAAGGCCGATAAATCCCCAGGGCCAGATAGGCTGCATCCCAGAGTACTTAAGGAAGTAGCTCCAGAAATAGTGGATGCATTAGTAATAATCTTTCCAAACTCTTTAGACTCTGGAGTAGTTCCTGAGGATTGGCGGGTAGCAAACGTAACCCCACTTTTTAAGAAGGGAGGGAGAGAGAAAACGGGGAATTACAGACCAGTTAGTCTAACATCGGTAGTGGGGAAACTGCTCGAGTCAGTTATTAAAGATGGGATAGCAGCACATTTGGAAAGTGGTGAAATCATTGGACAAAGTCAGCATGGATTAACAAAAGGTAAATCATGTCTGACGAATCTTATAGAATTTTTCGAGGATGTAACTAGTAGCGTGGATAGGGGAGAACCAGTGGATGTGGTGTATCTGGACTTCCAGAAGGCTTTCGACAAGGTCCCACATAAGAGATTAGTTTACAAACTTAAAGCACACGGCATTGGGGGTTCAGTATTGATGTGGATAGAGAACTGGCTGGCAAACAGGAAGCAAAGAGTAGGAGTAAACGGGTCCTTTTCACAATGGCAGGCAGTGACTAGTGGGGTACCGCAAGGCTCAGTGCTGGGACCCCAGCTATTTACAATATATATTAATGATCTGGATGAGGGAATTGAAGGCAATATCTCCAAGTTTGCGGATGACACGAAGCTGGGGGGCAGTGTTAGCTGTGAGGAGGATGCTAGGAGACTGCAAGGTGACTTGGATAGGCTGGGTGAGTGGGCAAATGTTTGGCAGATGCAGTATAATGTGGATAAATGTGAGGTTATCCATTTTGGTGGCAAAAACAGGAAAGCAGACTATTATCTAAATGGTGGCCGACTAGGAAAAGGGGAGATGCAGCGAGACCTGGGTGTCATGGTACACCAGTCATTGAAAGTGGGCATGCAGGTGCAGCAGGCAGTAAAGAAAGCGAATGGTATGTTAGCTTTCATAGCAAAAGGATTTGAGTATAGGAGCAGGGAGGTTCTACTGCAGTTGTACAGGGTCTTGGTGAGACCACACCTGGAGTATTGCATACAGTTTTGGTCTCCAAATCTGAGGAAGGACATTATTGCCATAGAGGGAGTGCAGAGAAGGTTCACCAGACTGATTCCTGGGATGTCAGGACTGTCTTATGAAGAAAGACTGGATAGACTTGGTTTATACTCTCTAGAATTTAGGAGATTGAGAGGGGATCTTATAAAAACTTACAAAATTCTTAAGGGGTTGGACAGGCTAGATGCAGGAAGATTGCTCCCGATGTTGGGGAAGTCCAGGACAAGGGGTCACAGCTTAAGGATAAGGGGGAAATCCTTTAAAACCGAGATGAGAAGAACTTTTTTCACACAGAGAGTGGTGAATCTCTGGAACTCCCTGCCACAGAGGGTAGTCGAGGCCAGTTCATTGGCTATATTTAAGAGGGAGTTAGATGTGGCCCTTGTGGCTAAGGGGATCAGAGGGTATGGAGAGAAGGCAGGTACGGGATACTGAGTTGGATGATCAGCCATCATCATATTGAATGGCGGTGCAGGCTCGAAGGGCCGAATGGCCTACTCCTGCACCTAATTTCTATGTTTCTATGTTTCTATGAACTGGCCTCGACTACCCTCTGTGGCAGAGAGTTCCAGAGATTCACCACTCTCTGTGTGAAAAAAGTTCTTCTCATCTCGGTTTTAAAGGATTTCCCCCTTATCCTGAAACTAGGTTTGCTTTTCGTTAAACCTCACCTTTGCCACTGATCGAACAGAGGCTTCTGTGTTTCAGAGAGAGGGACGGGGTGAAAGATTGCAACCGCCCTGTTTCGACTAATGCAATCAACTCGACGTGCACAAACGGAAGATCAAATAGAACAAGTTGTCCTACAACTTTAGGCTGTGCACGCCACACGAAAGAAGAAGAGAGAGGAACGGGGTGACGGTGTTAAAATGTTCCCAGCATATAATCGCTCGGCAGGCATGGTCTTGGGAGCTGTCATGCAACAGCCAAATGCTGGCTTGCTATCAACAATATGAGGGTGTGTAGTGTTGCCAAGTGCCACACCTCCTACTTGTATTGAAATAGGGAAAACGTGGAAAAAATGCATTCTTGCGCCGCTCTCACCGAGATGTGTCGAAACATTTAGCGCAAGCGAATTATTTGGAACGCAGTATCGGTCTGAGCTACAGGCAGATGCAGTGCTCACTTGGTCTGAGAGTCACATGACACTTTCCCATTCATAATGTGAATCATCTTGGCTCTTGATTCTCTTGGACTCTCACCCTTGCTAACAAAGCATGCAACCTTTCCTACTAGCAACCAACTAGAGAGCAGCCCTGAACTACCATCGACCACATTGGTGATGCTCGGACTATCTTTGATCTGACTTTGTTGGCTTTACCTTGCACTAAATGTTATTCAGTGAACATTATACAAATATAATGTATCTGTACACTGTAAATGGCTCAATTGCAATCATGTTTTGCTTTTCTACTGACTGGTTAGCAGGCAAAGGCTTTTCGCTGTATACAGTAGACATGACAATAAAAAACTGCCTTCACAAATGTACATGCAGGCACAGGTTGGGTTGGGAGTAACCAGTGTTTATAGCCAATTCCTTTGCATCTTTCCAAAGCCTCCCCATCCTTCCAGAACGGCACGCAAAATTCTTGAAGGTCTGAAGAAGAGTTCCCACCCAAAATGTTACTCATTCTTTCTCTCCACAGATGCTGCCTGACCCGCTGAATTACTCCAGCATTTTGTATCTGTCTTCACAATACTCCAACTGCCAGCCAGGCAAAGTCCTATAAAGCTGCAACGTAACTGCCATAGAGTGCCCCAACCAGTGAAGACAAGGAAACTCTATGCATTTTCTACCAGTCTGCTCGAGCTGCCACATTCAGGAAGTCATTTGTCCATTCCCTCCACAGATGCAGCCTGACCTGCTAAGTTCCTCCAGCACTTTGTGCTTTACTAAAGGCAACACCAGTGTGCGCTGGTTAATAATCTCAATTATCATGACTGTATCAAGGGGATGATCCTTTCTTTATAACTATTCTTTCTAACTAAATACTCATAAGACAACGCTAATTCGAGCACAACTGCTCTCCCGGGTGAATTCGGAAGGAAAAGCTTCAAAACAGCAGCATGCCCGTCAACATCTACTCTTCAATATGATGAAAGAATGGATCGACTGGGCTTAGAAGGATGAGAGGGTATCTTATAGAAACATGTACAATTCTTAAGGGATTGTACAGGCTAGATGCAGGAAAAATGTTCCTGATGTTAGTGGAGTCCAGAACCAGCGGGTCGCAGTTTAAGAATAAGGGGTAGGCCATTTAGGACTGAGATGAGGAAAAATCTTCTCACCCAGAGTTGTGAATGTGTGGAATTCTCTGCCACAGTGAAGGCCATTCCCTGGATATTTTCAAGAGAGAGTTAGATATAGCTCTTAGAACTAACGGAATCAAGGGATATGGGGAGAAGGCAGAAACGGGGTACTGATTTGGATGATCAGCCAGGATCATACTGAATGGCGATGCTAGCTCAAAGGGACAAATGGCCTACTCCTGCACATATTTTCTATGTTTCTATGTCTATGTTGGTACAGTCGACATTAACGCACAAGGAACTGCAAATTCTTCTAACCCCATTCTCCTGCCCATTCCCCATAACCTGACACGTTTGATTGCCACAGCCATTGGCATGGACTGATACGACAGGTGCTATAGAAAGGCAAGCCTTTCCTTCCTACAGAAGGTACATATTAAGATGGATTGAGAACAGAAGACAACAAGGAAGCAAGTTATTCTACATTGATATACACGCATGTGATTTTTAAAAATATCACAAGCATCATAAGTTATGGGATCTTACCTGAAGCGAACATGTTTCTGCTTGCAAGCTGAAGTAGTCATGATTCTGATCGGTCTCCAACCCGTTTGGCAACTTGCTATAAATCTGTTCCTGTACTTGTTCGCTGAGAGATAGAGAAAGAGCAACTATAAACAAAGCCCTTTGGAGATATCTTACTTCTGCGATATTGCTGCAGACACATTTCAGCTACAAATGTTTGTGACTAAGTTAGAGTGGAAGCAGACAACAATACTGCACAGGAACAGGCTCCTCAGTGCCGAACATGATGCCATGACCAACTCTTTATCTGCCTGCATATAATTCTATCGAATAGAGACACAAAATGCTGGAGTAATTCAGCGGGACAGGCAGCATCTCTGGAGAGAAGGAATGGGTGCCGTTTTGGTCGGGACCCTTCTTCAGACTGAGAGTCAGCGGAGAGGGAGACTAGAGATATTGACGGGTAAGGTGTGAAAATGACAGATCAAAGCAGACGATGATCAAGGAAATGTAGAATCTTTCATTGTTAGCTGACAACAAGGCATACAATCAGAAAAATTAATCAGAAGGACAGTGATACTAATCAGAGAACTAGGGTGGGGGAGGGAGGGAAAGCAAGGGCGACTTGAAGTTAGAGAAATCAATATTCATAGCGCTGGTTTGTAACCTGCTCAAGTGAAATACGAGGTGCTGTTCCTCCAATTTGTATTGGCCCTCATTCTGACAGTGGAGGAGGCCCAGGACAGAAAGGCCAATGTGGGAATAGGAAGGGGAGTTAAGGTGTTTCGCAATCAGTAAATCGGGATCGTGTGGGCCTAGAATATGTCGGACTGAGTGCCGCGGAGGTGTTCAACAAAACAATTGCCGAGCCTGCACTTGGTCTCGCCAATATATAGTTTGCACTATTATGGTTTTGCTATTATTAATTTATTGTATTAATTATTTAACTGTGTTATTCTGTTCACAGGCCTGTTCTGCTGCAGCAATTACTGTAAGAATTTCATCATTCTGTTGCCAGTACATGCAACAGTTAAATACTCTTGCTTCTGTTGACTAGAGATCCCATTGAAGCAGGTAAATGGAGGTGGGCGAACAGAGTGCTTGCTCCCTGCTTCCCCCCCTTCCCAATAATCAGCCATGTGTTGCATAAAATACACCTAATGGCATTAAGACTATGCATGCACGTACCTCCAAGGAGCAATGCATTTTGATTTTTTTTCCCAGTCCCATAAGGATCAGTGGGCAACCTGGGGCCAATTACAAGCAACACTGTTCTTGAGTGCTTTCTATGTGGAGTTTGCATGCTTGTCCTGTGACCACACGAGTTTCCTCCCATTCCCCAAAGACGTGTGGGTTGCAAGTTAATCAGCCACTCTAAATATGTAGTAAGCGAGTGACAGAACCTGGGGATGGATGGATGGATGGGGTAGAGTAAAGTGGGATTCATCCAATGTTAGTGTAAATGGGTGGTTGATAGTCAGCATGGATCTTGGCAGGCTGAAGGGTTTGGAGAGATATGTGCCTATGAATGTTACACATACACCATTACGGCTCAACCTTCTCCATCAACCATTTTTCAGTGATCCAAAGTAAGAGTTTAGTGTAATTTGGGCACTATATTTAAAAAAAAAAAAAAATTCAGAAACAAATGGATCTATTTTTCATTGCCACTAACGTTAAGGGGTCTGGGCTGTGCAGGAGGGAGAAGGTTCCTTGCAATGGCTAGAGTGCTATTGAAAAATATGGAGGTGATCACCACCAGGTGTTGTGTGTTGTTGAGGGGGAAACAGAACCAGAAGAAACAATTGCTCTTCACGGTGATCATTTTAAATGGAAAGGTTGCATGCTTTGTTAGCAAGGGTGAGAGTCCAAGAGAATCAAGAGCCAAGATGATTCACATTATGAATGGGAAAGTGTCATGTGATTTCCGTTCACCATTCAGGCAGCAACTGGCTTGTGATAGAGAACTCAAATACAAAGTTGACTTTGTCAAAATAATTCAATTCCATCTGTCTGCGTAAATATGTGTCATTGAGCAAACACATTGGAAAGAGTGCAGAAGAGTTTCACCAGGATGTTGATTGGGCTTGCATGCCCGAGTTGTAGGGAAATATTGGCACTTTGTTTTGTAGACGTGTAGGAGACAGGGATATGATATCGAAGGGTACAAGATCATGAGGAGCATATACGAGGTGAATGCTCACTCTTTCTCCACCTCTTAGGATAGGAGTATTCAAAAACTAGAGGGCATGGACTCAAGACAAGAGGGGAGAGATTTGAAAGGCAACTTTGTCCACTAAGAGTAGTCCTTATCTAGAATGAATTGCCAGGGAAAGCTATAGATGCAGAAACTATTACAAGCTTTAAAGACATTTAGATGGATGTTCATAAGTGATTGGGGAAGAATTAGGACATTCAGCCCATCAAGTCAATTCTGCCATTCAATCACGGCTGATCCTCCTAACCCCACTCTCCTGCCTTCTCCCTGTACTAATCAAGGATAGGAAGGGTTTGGAGAGATATGTGCCAAATGCAGGCATATGGGACTAGCCCAGTATGCATGAACAAGGTGGGCCAAAGGATCTGTACAGCTCCATGACTCCAATAGATAGATGGGAATGGATTGCACTCTGTGTGGGAAGGAACAGGGGCAGGTTTAAACCAAAGATAGACACAAAAGCTGGAGAAACTCAGCGGGACAGGCAGCATCTCTGGAGAAGGAAAGAGACCCTTCTGAAGTCTCGACCCAAAACATCACATAGAAACATAGAAAATAGGTGCAGGAGTAGGCCATTCGGCCCTTCACCGCCATTCAATATGATCATGGCTGATCATCCAACTCAGTATCCTGTACCTGCCTTCTCTCCATACCCCCTGATCCCTTTAGCCACAAGGGCCACATCTAACTCCATCTTAAATATAGCCAATGAACTGGCCTCGACTACCCTCTGTGGCAGAGAGTTCCAGAGATTCACCACTGTGTGAAAAAAGTTCTTCTCATCTCGGTTTTAAAGGATTTCCCCCTTATCCTTAAGCTGTGACCCCTTGTCCTGGACTTCCCCAACATCGGGAACAATCTTCCTGCATCTAGCCTGTCCAACCCCTTAAGAATTTTGTACGTTTCTATAAGATCCCCCCTCAATCTTCTAAATTCTAGCGAGTACAAACCGAGTCTATCCAGTCTATCACCCATTCCTTCTCTCCAGAGATGCTGCCTGCCCCGCAGTGTTACTCCAGCTTTTTGTGTCTATCCACAATTCAGCTATGACTGTACTAAACCAAGGTTTATTACATTTGAGTAGCGACAAAGCAAAGAATCTCCCCATTATACCCCAGACACTCCCTCTGTACTCTGCAGAACTAACTCCAGCTGCCGCTGAAAAGAAAGTAGCTCAGAAAATGCAGAGTAATTTACCGTCTGGGCAATTAATTTAAGTGTCACCTGAAGCACAATCAATGCCTCCGACATAGAAAGTCTAACTGAAAGAAAAATAAAATTACTCCAAGGAATCTTTAAAAAAAAATTTTTTTTTAATTGTGTCTGGAAGTGCACTGTGGAAACATGGTTTTGTGTATTGTTCAATAATCTCGTTAGCCCGCTTAAAAATACATGGCCAGACAGCAAATTAATCAGACGGCTGTAAACCTCACACTGCAGTAAAGTCAAAGAGGAATTGGTCTAATCCAGGAGTTCATATATCAGGCACTGTGCCGTTCAGGGTTATCTGGGTCAGTGATTAAATTACCATGGTGTTAGTCACGTACAATCATCTATATTCCCACACTATCAGTATTTTTCCACAGTTTTATCTTTAAAATTGAATTCCAGTCATAATAATGTTTCAGATTAGTCATGTTTTCCTCATATGTCCCAAACAGATCAAATTCTTACTTGCTGCAGCATAATATTGTATGTAACGATATCACTCTGTAAACAATATAATAAAAGTTCAATATATCCTTTATTATATTGCAAAATTTAAAGATTAGTAGATGTATATACATACATAGAACCTTTTTATATTATAAAATTTAAGATATATATACACACACAATGTATATCTACACATACACACAATGTATATCTACACATACACACACACACAATGTATATCTACACATACACACACACACACAATGTATATCTACACATACACACACACACACACAATGTATATCTACACATACACACACACACACAATGTATATCTACACATACACACACACACACAATGTATATCTACACATACACAATGTATATTTACACATACACAATGTATATTTACACATACAAAAACAAACAGTAATAAAATAAAAAGTCCAAGCCAATGCCCTCAAGCCAATGTAGTTCAGAGCTCACTTAGAGGTTGCAGTGTTTCTAAGTTTTTTAGGTTGTGTAAGTTCAAGTTCCATTCATGATTGTCCACATTTTACTTAAGAAAACATCACCAAAGAATCCAATTAAAGCATTTACGAAAATTAGCAAAGTCTAGTTGAAATTTTATTGCTGTTTTTACAGCTTTGACAGCGCTGCCTTGGTTTAAAGGTTAACTGGGTTCTGTCGCTGCGAACACGATGTCTCACGTTGTGGGACTACGTACCGATTCTCTCTCAATCGCTTTCTCCTCTTCTTCGACCGCTTCAACCTCCTGGGGATGCAGGAGTTGGCGTTGCCCATTCGTACTGCGGCTCTGTCCTCTGTCGCCCGCTGAGGAAACTCCAAGTTCCCCCGAGACGATCACAACCCGATAGCAGACTCAAGGTCGTCTGACTACACGGTGCATTAACACATTCCCAATTTCCGCTTATAAGGTAATGATTCCAGTGGGTGTGGCATTGTCGACAAACCTGATGGGGGATGGGAGTGATTAGGTTAAAGGTCTTATTTTTTTCCCCAGATGCATGCAACATTTAAATGCCTCTACAGGTAGACAAATGCAGGTGGACGGTGTGATGAAACCTTTTTTTTTTTTTGCTTGTGTTGTCTTTTTGGTTTGACTGCACAAACTTGTTTTGTGTGCAGAGCTGACACGCCATGAGGGTGTTTATAATTGAATTGTCCTGCTTGTTTTAGGATGCTAAGGCCATATGTCCCACCCAGTTACTAATTTTACTGAGTATCAAGTGGCACTGGTTGATTTATAGTGTGGGTGTCAGTAGATGGAACAACTGGAAAGGAATATACATCCGAGTGTGTCATTTCATCCCAGTGTTATTGTGGGAACACCGATTAGCTTACAGCGTGAAGGCAAGGGAACTCCAGCAGGCCATTCAAACCCACCAGTCCCTTGGGCATTAAAACCTCGCATCCACCCTCCCTCACCCAACCCTGAGCAACACTGCTTCCTGGGACAGAGAGGGACAAACCAGTTGCACAAGAGAAAATAAAACTTTGGGGATGTCCATTTTGATTCACTGTCTGGGCCAGCTGTGCACAACTTCCAGAGTACAAGATCATTTTCAGTCCCTGTAATTTGAAATCATCTTTCCCCGGGGATGGATATCTGTTCAGCTCCAGTTTAAAGGCTAGAGGTGCTAGGCATCTGGTAAGTTGCAAAATGGGGGCCATGGAGAAAAGTCCCAGATCAGAACAGTTAACCGTTTCTTACCAGTATTATTTATTGGTTTATTAATGGCACGTAGACCGAGATACAATTTGAAAAAAACTTTGTTTTGCGTGCTATCCAGTCAAATTATACCATACGAGTACATCAGGTAGTGCACAATTTAGAGTTGCCGCTAATAGAAAGTCCAGATAATGGGGGCAAAAAAGTGTAATGGCAGCAGTGAGGTAGATTGGAAGATTTCTCCAATGCCCTTATTTTGCAACTTGCCAGTCTCCCTTCAATCAAGTCCGTCTACTCTTCACGCTGTAAGGTCGGCAAGGCCACCAGCAAAATCAAGGACCAGTCTGGTCCCAGTCGCTCCCTCTTCTCCCCTCTCCCATCAGAAGGAGATACAGAAGTTTGAAAACACATACCACGAGATTCTGGAACAGTGTCTTCCCAGCTGTTATCTGGCAACTGAACGATCGTCTCATCAGCTAGAGTGTGGTCCTGACCTCCCATCTACTTCATTGGAGACCTTTGAGCTTTCTTTAATCAGTCTTCATCGGACATCAATGTTATATCTGTGCACTAAATATTGTACCCATTATTCTTTATCTTTGCACTGTGGACGGCTTGATTATATTCAAGTATCGTCTTTTCGTGACGAGATAACACACAAACAAAAGCCTTTCACTGTATCTTGGTACACGTGACGACAGTAAACAAACAAGGTTGGGAAATTCATCCTTCGCAGATGAGACGTGCACTCAAGAGTCTGATAACAGCAAGGCAGAAGCTGCTCTGGAATCTGGTGGTAAGCGCTTTCAAACTTTTATATCTCAGCCCAACTGATAAAGGAGAAGAGGGAATGTCCAGGGTGTGAGTGGTCCGTGATAATGTTGGTTTGTTTCCCGAGGCAACCTGAAGTGCAGATGGAGTCGATGGGAGGGAGGCAAGTCTGTGTGTGATGAACTGGGTTGTGTAAGTGTCTGCAATTTGTTATGGTCTTAGGCAGAGCAGTTGCCATAGAAAGCTGAGGTGCATCTGGATAGGACACGGATGATCGAATGAATGAATGAATGAATGAATGAATGAATGAAAGAAAGAAACTTTATTATCACATGTGACAAGTCATATTCTTCGTTTTGCATGGCCAAGGTGTGCAAAGAGTCGCCACACAAAGGGCGTAGACAAAATTACATGTATCCTATTTCAACACAGACTATTTTTAACACATTCCATTTGTGGTCCCCCTAAGTTCTCGGCAGTCCCCCCCCCCCCCCCCATGCCGGGCCCCCCTTTGTTCTCCCTCTCAGCTGTTCCCCCCCAATCCTGGTCCCCCTTTATTCTCGGCAGAGTGTCCGACCTCCGGTACCCACTTAGCCTGTCCACGACGGCCAATGCCATCCTCGACCGCAGGCCCGACTTACGTGCCAACCCGACCCCCGCGCTACACATTCTATGTTCTGTCTGTGGATGAGATGTTTTTTTGTGGTACATCCGTCCACAGATGCTGTCTGACCCCACTGAGTATTTCCAGCAATCTCTGTTTTTCAGATTTTCAGCATCTGTAACTTTTTTTCATTCTTGTTGCAGTGGCACAGTGCTAAAGCTAGTAGACCTGCTGCCTCATACATCCGGTATTCCAGGTTCAATTTTGGCCTCTGGCATTGTATACGTTCGTCCCGTAAACGGTGTGGGCTTCCTTTGGGCGCTCTCGTTTCTCATATCACAAAAAAATATACAGCCACTGCTAGATGCCTTATGTGTGGTTGAGAGGCAGAATCTAGAGGGACTTGATGGTAATGTTGGGAGAATAAATTAGCATTAGTGTAGGATTAGTGCAAATGGGTGCTTGTTGGTCGACATAGATTCAATGAGCTGCAAGTCCTGTTTCCATGTTCAGTGACTCTATGATGCAATAACGGAGTGCGGTGGATGATGGGATCACTGGATTGAGGATTGGTGTTGCTCAAGATTTCTGCATCTGCAGTCCTTGTATCTCTCTTCTTAGGATAAAGAGAATTTCATCTCTAAAATGATTTTTTGACTAGTACTTATTTTCCTCACTTCCTCATTCTTGCTCTCCCCTTGATTCTCTAATAGTTCTGGCACAATTGCTCTGCCATTTCCTCATTCTCCATGATCAATTCTCCGGCCTCTGCCACTGGCAGGAGGAAGAAGAGTAACCACTGGCACTTCGAATCTGTTCTGTAATGTGATACGATCATGACTGCTATGTTGCCTCAACCTTCCCACCCTTGCCTCCATTTCCTTTGATTCTAATGTCCAAACAAGGACAAGGATTTTAAATTGAAGGCGTTGGTAAATCAGAAGATTCATACGTAGAACAAGCCTCTTGACCCATCTGATCAAATCTAACCATACCACGTCAGTAGGGCACAAGTGCTGGAGTAACTCAGTAGATCAGGCAGCATCTCCGGAGAACATCACTGGAGAACAGTATTTGATGGTCCTATCCATGTTCTCCAGAGATGCTGCCTGACCTGCTGAGTTACTCCAGCGCTTTATGGTCCTATCCATGTTACTCCAGCACTTTGTATCCTTCTATGTATTAACCAGCATCTGCAGTTCCTTCTTTCTACATATCACATCAATCTTTTCCCAGGCCGGAGAATACGTAACAGATACTCATCAGTTGTTACAACATAGCGGAATATTGCGGCTTGGCACAATTTTTCCACAGTCTTCTCGTTCCTTGCGCAACTCTGAACAAGTCCAAGCAGCTACAAGCAAATTCATCAGCCCTCCTTTCAGAAAGGTCTGAGGGCGCGCTCTGAAACCCAACGACTGAACGAGTCAGCATTTTACTCACGCACTGACGTTGTGACAAACTTCATTGTGCGATTATCTGATCTATCCAAACATTTCTTTGAATTTTGGGTGGATGGTATTTATTTCTACTTCCAAATGTCAGAAGAGAGACTGGATTTGATTAGTAGCTTTTATGACTTTCAGAAACCGTTGAGTCATGTTTTGGTGGATTGCTTGCTTTCGATGGTACTTGCTGTGGTAGTGCGCAAAGCAAGTGAATCAAAGGTTCAATAGTTTTTTATTGTCACGTGAACAGATTGAGTGAAATGCTTGTTCTGTATGCCATCCATCAAATCGCACTCTAAAACCGCAATGAATTCCACAGATTCACCAAACCTCTGACTAAAGAAATTCCTCCACAAAGAGAAATCTCCTTCGGTCCTTTTATTCTGAGACTATGCCCTCTGGTTCTAGATCTGCCACCAGTGGAAACATTCTCTCCACATCCACCCTATCCAGGACATTCGCTATTCGGTAAGTTTCAATGAGGTCCCACCTCATCCTAAACTCCACCGAGTACTGTCTGTCAAATACAAATCGTATGTTAACCCACTCATCCCGCGCATCAATCTTGATCAATCTCGCTAACCTCCTCTGGACGCTCTCCAACACTAGCGCATCCTTCCTCAGATACGAGGCCCAAAACTGCTCACAATACTCCAAATGCAGCCTGACCTGTACCTTTCCAAGCCTCAGCATTACATTCCTGTATTTATATTCTAGTCGTTTCGCAATATTGCAACATTGCATTTGCCTTCCTTATTACCGATTCAAGTTGCAAATGAACTTTTCGGGAACCCTGCAACAGCACACCCAAGTCATTGCAAATGGCTCGATTAGGCGGTGGAGGCCAATTCTCTGGATGCTTTCAAGAGAGAGTTAGATAGAGCTCTTAATGATAGCGGAGTCAATGGATATGGGGAGAAGGCAGGAACGGGGTACTGATTGTGGATGATCAGCCATGATCACAGTGAATGGCGGTGCTGGTTCGAAGGGCCGAATGGCCTATGCCTGCACCTATTGTCTATTGCCTATTGATTGTAATCATGTATTGTCTTTCAGCTGGCTTGTTTGCACGCAACAAAAGCTTTTCACTGTACCTCGGTACACGTGACAATAAACTAAACTCAACTAAACAAAACTTCGCACCTCCAATTTCTGAATCCTCTCCCCATTGAGTAAATAGTCTTTGCCTTTATTCCCAATTTAATACGACAAAGAAAACAGATTGTCTGGGCCTAATCTCAGCACTGTTTGTGGCAGCTAGCTGTGGACATATTGGCTGCACAATACTTCTGCGGTTATGTCCTGCCAATTCCACCTCGTCCACCAAAGACAATGAATATTTGGAATTGTTCAACGGCCAGTGGCCATATGATGCTGGATCAGTCATTACCTTTAATTACTGAGGCTGATGGATTTTTACTTAATTACAGGTCATAAAACGTGTGGGACGGAGGCAGCTAAATAGCAGGTAAATAGCACCACTACACTGAATTGTGGAACAGTACCGTGTGATTAAGTTCCTGGAACTACGGTGAGTTACTGATGTGGAGAAATGAGTCTGAATCCCAACAGCAGCAATGGAGGGATTTAAATCCAAATAGTTTAACAAGTGTGAAAAAAAGTGAGTATCACAAATGATGACCCACTGAGTTACTCCAGCACTTTAATAATAATAATAATAAATTTTATTTATGGGCGCCTTTCAAGAGTCTCAAGGACACCTTACAAAAATTGAGCATGTAGAGGAAAAACATGTAAGGGGAATGAAATAAATAGTAGAGACATGACTAGTACACAAAGTAAAGACAGAATTCAATACAAAACACAGTATGAGGCAATTAATGCACAGATGAAAAGGGACGGGGACGTGGGGCTAAGGATAGGCAGAGGTGAAGAGATGGGTCTTGAGGCGGGACTGGAAGATGGTGAGGGACACGGAATTGCGGATCAGTTGGGGGAGGGAGTTCCAGAGCCTGGGAGCTGCCCTGGAGAAGGCTCTGTCCCCAAAACTGCGGAGGTTGGACTTGTGGATGGAGAGGAGACCGGCTGATGTGGATCTGAGGGACCGTGAGGGTTGGTAGGGGGAGAGGAGGTCAGTGAGATATGGGGGGGCCAGATGGTGGAGGGCTTTGTAGGTGAGGACCAGGATTTTGTAGGTGATCCGGTGGGAGATGGGAAGCCAGTGAAGTTTTTTGAGGACTGGAGTGATGTGATGCCAGGATTTGGTGTGGGTGATGAGTCGGGCGGCTGCGTTCTGGACCAGTTGGAGTCGGTTGATGTAGGTGGAGCTGATGCCAAGGAGAAGTGAGTTGCAATAGTCCAGTCGGGAGGAGATGAAGGCATGGATGAGTCTTTCAGCAGCGGGCGGTGTGAGAGAGGGTCTGAGTTTGGCGATGTTGCGGAGATGAAAGAAGGAGGTTTTAATGACATGGCGGATGTGAGGCTCAAGGGAGAGGGTGGAATCAAAGATCACGCCAAGGTTGCGGGCCTGGGGAGATGGGGAGACAGTGGTGCTGTCGATGGTGAGAGTGGGGTTATTGATTTTGCTGAGTGTGGCTTTGGAGCCTATGAGGAGGAATTCTGTCTTATCGCTGTTGAGTTTGAGGAAATTTTGTTGCATCCAGGTTTTTATAGCTGACAAACAGGAGTTGATATGGGAGAGGGGGGGGTTGTGGGGGGATTTGGTGCTGAGGTAAATCTGGGTGTCATCAGCGTAACAGTGGAAGTCCAGATTGAAGTGACGGAGTATCTGACCAAGGGGGAGGATGTAGATGATGAAGAGGAGGGGGCCGAGTACGGAGCCTTGGGGAACACCTTGAGTGACTGTGGCTGTAGCAGAGGTGGTTGTGGAGAGAGATGAAGTGGGATCTGTTGGAAAGGTAGGAACGGAGCCAGCTGAGTGCAGAGCCTTCAATGCCGAGGTATTTGAGTCTGGTGAGCAGGATGTTATGGTTCACTGTATCGAAGGCTGCGCTCAGGTCGAGGAGAATGAGGATGTTGAGGGAACCAGTGTCAGCAGAGGTGAGGAGGTCGTTGAGGACTTTGAGGAGAACAGTTTCTGTGCTATGGAGGGGGCGAAAGCCAGATTGGAGGGGTTCAAGTAGGTTATACGCAAGGAGGTGGGAATGAAGTTGCGACGCAACGATACGCTCCAGGGTTTTTGAAAGAAAGGGGAGGTTTGAGATTGGGCGGTAGTTAATGAGAGAGGAGGGATCAAGACCAGGTTTCTTTAAGATTGGTGTAACGGCAGCAGTTTTGAAAGTGGAGGGGACAATTCCTTGGGACAATGAGAAGTTGAAGAGATTAGTGAGGTAGGGGCAGAGAACGGGGAGGCAGGACTTCAACAGGGGAGTGGGGAGAGGGTCGAGGGAGCAGGTAGTGGGTTTGGAAGAGCTGATGAGTTTGGAGATTTCAATAGGGGTGACCAGGTCAAACTGGGAGAGGAAGCAGTGTGGAGGAGGGGTAAGGAGGTCTGTGGAGATGTTGAAAGGAGGGGCCTTGGTAGGTGGTGGAGTAGATGCTGGGGAGTCGGGTACAGGGGATAAAGATTGATAGATGGTGCTGCTTTTATCAGCGAAAAAGTGGAGGAATGAGTTGCAGAGATCCGGAGTAGAGGTAGGGAGAGTGTTGGCTCGAGGCTTGAGGAGGTTGCCCACTGTGGAGAAGAGGGTTCTGTGGTTTAGGCAGGGATCGGTGAATATGGAGGAGAGGTAGGCAGATTTTGCAGCAATGAGAGCATCTTTGTAGTCAGTGAGGTGGAGTTTGTAAGCTTCAAGGTGGACTGTGAGAGATGATTTCTTTATAAGTCGTTCGAGTTGGCGACCAGTCTGTTTCAGTTTACGAAGTGCAGGTGTGTACCAGGGTGAAGATGTGTTGAAAGTTACGGTTCTTGTTTTGAGGGGGGCCAGAGTGTTGAGGGAGGTAGACAAGGTGGAGTTGAGATGGTTTGTGAGATCATCAGGTGAGATGGGGGTTGTCTATCTTTGGTTTAAACCAGCACCTGCAGTTCCTTCCTTCACAAATGATGACCCACCGTTGAAGTATCTGCAGGGGGTTGCTGCCAAAAAAATGGAACTGCAGATGCTGGTTTAAACTGGAGACAGACGCAAGATGGTGGAATAACTCAGCGGGGCAGACAGCATCTCTGGAGAAAAGGAATAGGTGACGTTTAGGTCGAGACCCTTCTTCAGACTCTCTGTCCTGGGCCTCCTCCGTTGTCAGTCAGTCTTGACTATTGGAACTATTGAGCTGGTATCGACGTCCATCTGATTCCCTGATTTTTCTTTTTTCCTTGAAGGAAAATCTGCAGGTGTGGTCCATGTTTGAATTCAGATCCAAAGAAAAATAGATTTGGTATATGGGTCACACTGCTGAGTTTGGGGGGGCGCTGCCGAGAAAAAAAAAAGGACCGGATGGAGGAGGGAGGGGGGGGGGGGGGGGGGGGGGGGGGGGGGGGGGGGGAGGGGGGGGGGGGGGGGGGGGGGTGGGGGGGGGGGGGGGTGGTGGTTCACCGACAACAACGAGGATGCATCAGGACTATAATGAGGGTACACAAAATTGCTGGGGAAACTCAGCGGGTGCAGCAGCATCTGTGGAGCGAAGGAAATAGGCGACGTTATGGGCCAAAACCCTTCTTCAGACTGATGGGGGGTGGGAGAAAGAAGGAAAAGGGGAGGAGGGGGAGGAGCCCGAGGGCGGGCGGATGGGAGGGTGGGAGGAGACAGCTAGAGGGTTAAGGAAGGGGAGGAGACAGCAAGGGCTAGCAAAATTGGGAGAATTCAATGTTATTGCCATACGGACGCAAGGTCCCCAGACGGAATATGAGGTGCTGTTCCTCCAATTTCCGCTGTTGCGCACTCTGGCAATGGAGGAGACCCAGGACAGAGAGGTCGGATTGGGAATGGGAGGGGGAGTTGAAGTGCTGAGCCACCGGGAGTTCAGGTAGGTTATTGCGGACTGAGCGGAGGTGTTCGGCGAAACGATCGCCCAACCTACGCTTAGTCTCCCCGATGTAAATCAGCTGACATCTAGAGCAGCGGATGCAGTAGATGAGGTTGGAGGAGATACAGGTGAACCTTTGTCGCACCTGGAACGACTGCTTGGGTCCTTGAATGGAGTCGAGGGGGGAGGTGAAGGGACAGGTGTTGCATTTCCTGCGGTTGCAACGGAAAGTGCCCCGGGGAGGGGGTGGTGCGGGAGGGAAGGGAAGAATTGACGAGGGAGTTGCGGAGGGAGCGGTCTTTGCGGAAGGCAGACATGGGGGGAGATGGGAAGATGTGGCGAGTGGTGGGGTCACGTTGGAGGTGGCGGAAATGGCGGAGGATTATGTGTTGTTTTTGGCGGCTAGTGGGGTGAAAGGTGAGGACCAGAGGGACTCTGCCCTTGTTGCGAGTGCGGGGATGGGGAGAGAGAGCAGTGTTACGGGGTATGGATGAGACCCTGGTGTGAGCCTCATCTATGGTGGCGGAGGGGAATCCCCGTTCCCTGAAGAACGAGGACATTTCCGATGCCCTGGTGTGGAATGTCTCATCCTGGGAACAGATGCGGCGTAGGCGGAGGAATTGGGAGTAGGGGATGGAGTCTTTACAGGGGGCAGGGTGGGAAGACGTGTAGTCCAGATAGCCATGTGAGTCAGTGGGTTTGTAATGTAGGACTATTACGTGGGACTATAATGAGTACTGTTTGTAACTCTGTCAGCACCAGATACGTGGTGTATCTTTGCGTACTTTGCGCATTGTATGCAAAAACAAAGAATTTCACTATAGCTAGGTACATGTGACAATAATGTATCGTTGAATCATTGAAAGACAGATGTGGCCAGCCGCAACCTACTCCCGTGGCTAGTTTAATGTAGATTAAAGGTAGACACAAAGTGCTGGCGTAACTCAGCAAGTTAGGCGGCATCTATGGAACAAAAGGATGGGTGACGTTTCAGGTCGGGACCCTTTATCAAACTAATTCAGTTCAGACTTCTTCAGTTCAGTTTAGTTAGTGTAGTTTAGTTTGTTATTGTCACATGTGCTGAGGTACAGTGAACAGCTCTATCCAGTTGTGTGCTATCCAGTCAGCGAAAAGACTAGAAATGATTACAATCCACAGAGTACAGATACAGGATAAAGGGAATAAATAGCATTTAGTGGATGATAAAGTCCACGAAGGGTCGATAAAAGATCATCCAAGGAGGTAGATAGGAGGTCAGGACCACCCTCTAGTTGAATACAAGGTCATGGCCGTACATTGTCATAGATTCATTCAGCAAGGCTCAAAGTGGCACAGCGCTAGGCTTGTTGCCTTACAGCTCTCAATGGTGAGTTTGCATTTTCTCAGTGACCACATTGGGTTTCCTCTGATGCTCTGGTTTCCACCCACATCCCAAAGATGTGCAGCTTACCAGGTGAATTGGTGTCTGTAAATTATGTGAAGTTGGCTTGTAGAATCTGGGGGAGTTTTGGGAAATATGGGCAGAATAAAATGGTATTAATGTAAATAGATTGTTGCTGGTCGGCATGGGCCAAAATGCCTGTTTCTATCATGCCCCCCCCCCTCCCATGTACACTGATCCTACACTAATATGATGTTATTAGAGTCATAGCGCCATAGAATGATGCAGTGTGGAAGCAGGCCCTTCATCCCTACTTGCCCACACCGGCCAACATGTCCCAGCTACACTAGACCATATCCCACCAAACCTGTCCAACCCGTGTGCCAGTCTATCTGTTTCTTAAACGTTGGGATACTCCTTGCCTCAAATACCTCCTCTGGCAGCTCGTTCCATACACCCACCACCCTTTGTGTGAAAAAGTCACCCCTCAGATGCCTATTAAATCTTTTCCCCTTCACCTTAAACCTATGTCCTCTGGTCCTCGATTCACCTACTCTGGGCAAGAGACTCTGTGCAACTACCCGACCTAGTCCTCTCATCATTTTATGCACAAATGTATTTTTCCGACATTCCTATCAATTCCCCCCAGGAACAATGACAAATCCGCATCCTGGAGGCAATTTAACCTCCCAACCTGCATGTGTTTGGGATGTGTGGGCGGAAACTCACAGTGTCACAGGGAGAACATACAAACTCCACATAAGGTCAGGATTGAACCGGAATATTGGAGGTACGAGGCAGCAGCTCTTCCCTTCCAACCACTTATATAATTTAAACACATATATCCATGCCCTCTTCTCGCTGCTCATCAGGAAAGAGCTGTCAGAGTGAGGCCCAAATACAAATTGGAGGAACAGCACCTCATATTTCGCTTGGGCAGCTTACAACCCAGCGGTATCAATATTGACTTCTCCATCTTCAAGTGACCCTTGCTTTCCCTCACTCTCCACGCCCCCCCCACCCATCCTAGTTCTCCAACTAGTTTGACTGTCCTGATTAAATTTTACTTTGAATGCCTCGTTGTCACCTTCCCCTGGCTAACAATGATCTATTCTACATTTTCCTTGAACTTCGTCCTCTTTGATCGCTCGTTTTCACACCTTACCCTTCCATATCCCTCGTTTCTCCCTCCCCCGATTCTCAGTCTGAAGAAGGGTCTCGACCCAGAACGTCACCCAACCCTTCTATCCAGAGACGCCACCTGTCCTGCTGAGATACTCCAGCAGTTTGTGCCCATTGTGTCTGAGCGTTCCAGACGCCTGAAATCCCACACCACCAGGTTCAGGAACAGCTACTTTCCGACAACCATCAGGTTCTTGAACCAACTAATCATAACTCAGCAACGTAACTCTACGGACCAACTGGTGCACTGCCATGGACTTGTTTACCAATTATGTAAGTTTGTACCAATGACTTGTAAAATGTATATAGAATTCACCGTCCTGTAAAAATGTATGTATAATTCCTCTATAATGTATGCACAATCTATGTTTTAGCGTGTTGTCTGAAATTCACACGGTGCAAAGCCAAGGTGATACCCGCGATGAACAGGGAAGTTAAAGACGGCTAGCACAGTATATGGTAAGTCCTTTAAAAGAGCGGGGGGGGGGAGGGGAGAAGGGGGAGAAGGGGGGGGGGGAGAAGGGGGGGGAAGAAGGGGGAGGGGAGAAGTGGGGAAGAAGGAGTGGAGACACTTTTAAGAAGCCAGACAACTTTTAATACGCCAGAGATACACAGCTGTGATGTTTAGCGGGCATTTAACATTACCGGTCGGTTTTCCTTGGTTCTGAAAACTCATGCTTACGTTTTTTTGTCCCCCAATGAGCCAATTAAAATTCCTGGTCAGCAAAGGAGATTACCTACGGCTACCTCGACTACCTACCACGACATGGCGACCCCACTACCACTGCACTACGACTTCAAAAATATCGATTTTCTCCATGGCGACCAACTTTTGGTCGCGGAAATTTTTTCAACATGTTGAAAATTTTTGCGCGACCATACTGAGGCCCCGAATAGTAACACCGTGCGGGAACTCCTCTCGACAATGAAGGAGACTCGCCAGAGACCACCTACGACCACCTACGACCATGTGGGGAGCTTGTGGCGGGCACAGAGTCTCCTGAACTCGCAAATACGGTCGCCTAAATGGGACAGGCCCTTTACTCCATGTAACTGCTAGTCAACCCTTCCCCACCAAAGATAGACACAAAAAGCTGGAGTAACTCAGCAGGGCAGGTAGCATCTCCGGAGAGAAGGAAATGTTGACATTTTGGGTCGAGACCCTTCTTCAGACTCAGTCTCGACCTGAAACGTCACCCTTTCCTTCTCTCCAGAGATCCTGTCTGCCCCGCTGAGTTACTCCAGCTTTATATATATATATATATATATCTATCTATATATCTATATATCTATATATCTATATATCTATATATCTATATATCTATATATATATCTATATTACTAAAAGTCTGTTCTTGACCGCTTTTGGCCATCTGCGCTGCGATTTCCGAGAGAACGCCACCACCTACGGCCGCCATTTTTGGCCACCTTGCTCAGAGCCCCCCTCCGCCGTATGTGTGCCGAGGATTTTTCCCGTCGATGAGAAATGACAGAGATATTAATGTTTTTACAAAATTCCCCATTATCTCTGCTGCCCCTGCTGGCGGCAGGGGGGAGGGACTATAAAACCAGGAAGTGGTGTGCCTCACAGTCTCTTCAAGATGGAGGAAGGCAGAGGGTCATGTTTCTCTGAGTTGTGAATAACACTGAACACATGTCTACTCAAATGTAAGTGTCCTTAGTGGTTCTAAAACGCTTGCAGAATGTGTCTATTGGTTCTAAAACGTTTGCAAAAAGTGTTTATTGGTTCTAACATGTTTTTTTAGGTTCTCCCCCCCTTTCCTCTCATCTCCCCCCCTCTCCTCTCTCCCCCCTCGCCTCTTCCCCCCCCCCTCCTCCTCTTTCCCCCCCACTCCTCTCCCCCCCCTTCTCCTCTTCCCCCCTCTCCTCTCCCCCCATCTCCTCTTCCCCCATCTCCTCTTCCCCCTCTCCTCTTTCCCCCCCTCTCCTCTTCCCCCCCCTCTCCCCCCCTCCTCTACCCCCCTCTCCTCCCCCCCTCTCCCCCCCTCTCCCCCCCCTCTCCCCCCCCTCCCCCCCCTCTCCCCCCCTCTCCCCCCCCTCTCCCCCCCTCTCCCCCCCTCTCCCCCCTCTCCCCACCCTCTTGCCCCCTCTCCCCCCCATCTCCCCTCCCCTCCCCTCTTCCCCCCATCTCCCCCCCCTCTTCCTCCCCTCTCTCCTCCCCCCTCTCCTCCCCCCCTCTCCTCCCCCTCTCCTCCCCCCTCTCCTCCCACCCCTCCTCCCCCCCTCCTCCCCCCCTCCTCCCGCCCTCCCTCACGCCCCCTCCTCCTCCCCCCCTCTCCTCCCCCCCTCTCCTCTCCCCCCTCTCCTCCCCCCTCTCCTCCCCCCCTCTCCTCCCCCCTCTCCTCCCCCCCTCTCCTCCCCCCCTCCCTCCTCGCCCCCCTCCTCCTCCCCCCCTCTCCTCCCCCCCCTCTCCTCCCCCCCTCATCCTCCCCCCCTCTCCTCCCCCCCCTCTCCTCCCCCCCCTCTCCTCCCCCCCTCTCCTCCCCCCCTCATCCTCCCCCCCCCTCTCCTCCCCCCCCTCTCCTCCCCCCCCCTCTCCTCCCCCCCCCCTCTCCTCCCCCCCCCCTCTCCTCCCCCCCCCTCTCCTCCCCCCCCCTCTCCTCCCCCCCCCTCTCCTCCCCCCCCCTCTCCTGAAGGAATCCCTACCATTTCCCCCTTAATATATCAAGAGGGGTAATTAGCGTGAGAGCGGGGGGGGGGGGGTGGGGATAGTTAGTGTGTGTGACGCTGCATGTCGCCTCCCCCCCCCCCCCCCAACGGGTCTGCACTTGGTCTAGTAATATATATATATATGTGTGTGTGTGTGTTCAGAGAACGCTGTGTTTGCCCAGCTGTTGTGCTGTTGCATATAAGAATTTCATTGTTCTATTTCGGGACATATAACGATAAAACACTCTTGACTATTTGGTCTATAAACCTTGGCTCCCATCTCTACACAGCTCGCCACATATTTCACATCAGCTTTTCAACATTGCTTTTGCTGTTGTGTAAGAAGAAACTGCAGATGCTGGTATAAACTGAAGATAAACACAAAAAGCTGGAGTAACTCAGCGGGACAGGCAGCATCTCTGGAGAGAAGGAATGGGTGACGTTTCGGGTCGAGACCCTTCTTCAGACTGTCGCTTTGTTCTCTCATTAACTCATCCAATTTCCTTTAGAATGCACTCAACTATTCTCCTGAACCACTTCCTTTGGTTGCCAATCCTACAAACCTGCCAAACGACCAGTGAAGGAATCCCTACCATTTCCCCCATTGGATTCATTCTAAACTTTCCTCCATAGTTGACTCTCTTGCAATTTGTAGCTATAAAGAAAGTGCTGGAGGAACTCAGCAGGTCAGGCGACATCTGCGGAGGGGAAATGAACAGACAATGTTTCGCGTCGGGACCCTTCTTTAGGCTGAAGAAGGGTCCCAACCTAAAATGCTATCTTTTCAATGGCTATGGGGGAGCAGGCAGGAGAATGTGGTTGAGAGGGATAGATAGATCACCCATGATCGAATGGCGTAGAGTTGATGGGCCGAATGGCATAATTTGTCTCGTATCACATGAACCTTCTCCCCATAACCTTTGATGCCATTACTAATCAAGAATTTGTCAATCTCCACTTTAAAAATACCCAAATGATTGAAGAAGGGTCCAAACCCAAAATGTCATCTTTAGCCTGAAGCAGGGTTGAAGCCCAAAATGTTGTCTCCATTTCCCTCTTGGCCCGAAGAATTCCTCCAGCACTTTGACTTTTGCTCAAGATTCCAACATCTGCATTCTCTTGCCACGATGCTTTTTTTGAGCAGGCTTCAGGTGGCACATTTTAAAGGATAAATTTTAGCAGGTAAATCAGAGGACAAATTTTAGCCCAGAGTAGTCCTGCTCGAACTATCTGCTATGTTCAGGAACAAATACGGCCTAAAACCACCGGGTTCTTGAACTGACCACAATTCTAACCCTACCTCTAACTGCACGGACCACCTCTTGCACTGTCATGGACTTGCTTTCTAATTTTGTTTTAGACTAATATCTTATTTTTTGCACGCAGCTTTTTTCTTATGTTTATAAGTCATAGGAGCAGAAATAGGCCATTTGGCCCATCGGGTCTACTCCGCCATCCAATCATGGCTGAGCTATCTCTCCCTCCTAACCCCATTCTCCTGCCTTCTCCCCTTAATCCCTGCTGTGTTTGAAAGTACAGAGAAGTGGCGGCGCTGGGAACGGCTGCGGCTCGCCTGCAGTCCGTTTGTCTTTTACTTTTTTGTGTTGTTTTTTTCGTTTTGTCTAGTTACGTTTTTGGTTTTTAGGTCGTGTTTATGTGGGGGGGGTGGGGGGTGAAACGGGGCTTGCTGTCTCTCCCTTCGGGGGAATACGACCTTTTTGTCGTATCCCCCTTCTCTGCCTCCGTCTACGCTGAGGCCTAATGGCGGAGCTGGCGACCTCGGGACTCTGGAGGCAGCTGACAGGACTCGCCCTGAGCTCGCTCCCGTGAGGGTGGCCCAGCCCGGGGCTGGAACTGCGCTCTCGTGAGAGCGGCCTGGCGAGGGGCTGAGAGACTTTCCCGTGAGGGGCTGTGGCCCGTCGGAGTGGCCCAGCCCGAGGGAGAACGGCACTCCCGTCGGAGTGGCCCAGCCCGAGGGTAGAACGGCACTCCCGTCGGAGTGGCCCAGCCCGAGGGAGGAGCGGCACTCCCGTCGGAGTGGCCCAGCCCGAGGGAGAACGGCACTCCCGTCGGAGTGGCCCAGCCCGAGGGAGGGCGATCCGGCTCGGGGCTGGAACGGTGCTCCGGTGGCTGGGACGGCGTTCTGGCGCTGGTGACCTGAGTCCTTCGACCACCCCCGGGCCACGGTGTTTGAACCGGCCCGTTGGGACTGGTGAGCCGCGGGACTGTTGTGCCATCGCCCGGTGGGGAATCGCCTCAGCGCAGAGGGAGAAGAGGAGGGAAGAGGCAGTAACCCTAAGATTTTTGCATCCACCACAGTGAGGAGGTGCTTGGAGGATACACTGTGGTGGTGTTAATTTGTGTTTATTGTTGTTTATTATTGTATGATTGTATGTATGACTGCAGGCACGAAATTTCGTTCAGACCGTAAGGTCTGAATGACAATAAAGGTATTCAATTCAAGTACAAGTACATGTAGCTTCTTTGGCACAGTCGGTCCCGTTAATCTCTGTTTGCTAAAGGTGCTGACTGAAACTTCAAGTCACATCGAGCGGAGTTTATTGCTATTTACACAAATACAGTGAGGTACAGGTACAATGAAAACCTTGCTTGCAGCAGCATCACAGGCACATAAACGACACTCATATAAATTATATGTAAATTGTATATCTGCAATACCTATGCATCCAGTAACCATTATTGACGCAACAGTTTGGTGGTTGCAATTCGCAAGAAATATAGTCTACATCATAGTATACGACAATATCTGCCAGTTACCAATGTAATGAGATCCGAGCCTCGACAGGTCCACGCAGCTCGAAGAGACAAATAGAAGCACATGTGATAAAGTCAACGAATGCGGAGACAAAACCTTAAACAAGAGACACAAGAGACTTCAGATGCTGGAATCTTGAGCAAAGCACAAAGCACTGGAGAAACGCATCGGGTCAGGCAGCATGAATGGATGGAAGGTGTTTCGGGTCAGAATCCTTCATCAATCTAAAGGGGCTGTCCCACTTGGGCGACCTAATTGGCGAGTTTAGAAGAGTTTGAAAAAAAGACATGTTGAAGACCTCCTTTGACTAGCTTCGACTATGTTGAAGACTAGCTACTACTAGCTACGACTAACTTCGGGAAAATTGGACACCGAATAGTGGAGAGTGAAGACGACCTCCTTCGATCTCCTTCGACCTCCCTTCGACTATGATGAAGACTATCTACGACTATCTAACTACCCTCGATTACCTACGACTAACATGCCGACTTGCTACAATCTACTACGACCTACTACGACTAAACCTACGAGTAAAAAAAGTATCGATTTTTTCCATGGCGACCTTTTACTCGCGGGCATTTATTAACATATTGAAAAAAATGCCGCGACCTAGCTGAGGCCTCGAGTACGCGGGGATTACTCTTGAACATGAAGGAGAGTCACAAAGACCTCCTACGATCTCGTGTCGACCATGCTGCGGGTATGAGTCGAGGGCAAACTCGCCAGAACACGCGGATTAGGTCGCCCAAGTGGGGCAGGCCCTTAAAAAAGTGTCCTGACTCAAAATATCTACCTGACCATTTCCCTCCGCAGATGCTGCCTGGCCCGCTGAGTTCCTCCAGCACTTTGTGTTTTACTGGAAACAGATCTCCCTTTGATTGCGCACAAGAAGTGGCCGAACCATAAGACATAGAAGCAGAATAAGGCCATTCGGCCCGTCGAGTGGGCATTCGGCCCTTCCTTTCTTCCCTGCCGTTCCATTAGATCTGGGCTGGGCTGATCTTTTACCTCAGCGCCTCCCCATTTCCGTTGATCCTCTTAATATCTAAAGATCTATTTCTGTCCTTCAAGGATAGTCTCAGTGACTGACCCTCCACCAGTCCCCCTGACAGAGAAGTCCAAAGCTCATTCACCTCCTCCGTGAAGAAAGTACTGCTCATCTCAGTCCTGAATGGCCCACCTTTTGTTCCAAGTCTGTGACATCTATTTCTAGAAAGGCCCATCTGAGGTAACTTCAAACTCATCATTATCCTGTACACATTCTATGAGCTCACCTCTCATTCCTCGAAACTCCAGATCTTATGATAAAACATTTTTTCAATCCAGCATCCTATATATCACCGTCTATATCTCTCGTTTCCCTCTCCCCTGACTCTCAGTCTGAAGAAGAGTCTCGACCCGAAACGTCACCTATTCCTTTTCTCCAGAGATGCTGCCTGACCCGTTGAGTTACTCCAGCTTTGTGTGTCTATCTTCGGTTTAAACCAGCATCTGCAGTTGCTTCCTACACATTCCATGAACCTTGGTGGTGCCAAACCAGTGGATTTTCTGGACTACTGCATGTTACTGCTATTAATGCTCAAACCCACTTTTGTTTCACTATTTTAGTGGTGTAGGAGATTTTCCAGTGAGTCTAAATGGAGCAGGAAATATACAAGCATGCCGGCTGTAACCCCACGACCTTCGATTCATTGCATTTACACCTCATGCTGCCTCGGCAAGGCCAGCAGCATAATCAAGGATGAGTCGCACACTGGCCACTCACTCTTCTCCCCTCTCCCATCAGGCAAGAGGTATAAAAGTGTGAAAACGCACACCTCCAGATTCAGGCACAGTTTCTTCCCAGCTGTTAGCAGGCAATGGTGAACTATTATCTATCTCGTTGATGTCCCTCGGACTATCCTTGATTGGACTTGGCTGGCTTTACCTTGCACTAAACGTTGTTCCCTCATATATCTATACACTGTAAATGGATAGTATGTAATCATGCATTCTCTTTCTGCTGACAGGTTAGCACGCAACAAAAAGCTTTTCCCTGTACCTCGGTATTGATATTGATATAATTGATATAATTTAATTATATCACATGACAATAAACTAAACTGAACAAGTACAGGCCCAGTGCCGACAAACACTCATCATACATTAACCTACTAATTCCTGGGATCATTCTTGTAAATCTCTGGACCCACTCCAGAGCTAGCAAATCCTTCCGCAGATATGGTGCCCAAAATCGCTCACAATATTCCAAACGCGGCCTGACCAGCACCTTATAGAGCCTCAGCATTACATCCCTGTTTTTGTATACAAGCCCTCTTGAAATAAATGCTAGCATTTAGTTTGCTTTCTTTACTAGCGATTGGACTTGCAGATTAACATTTTGGGAAACTTGCACCAGCACTCCCAAGTCCCTTTGCACTCACCATTTAGAAAATTGTCTACTCTTTTATTCCTATTACCAAAATGCATAACTCGACACTTTGCGACCCTTTTTTTTCCATCTGCCACTTCTCTGCCCACTCTCCCAACCTGTCCTTCTGCAGAGTCCCTGCTTTCTCTACACCACCTATTTTCGTATCATTGTGTCTCGCCTTCTCCCCATAACCCCTGACACCCGAACTAGTCAAGAATCTATCTATCTCTGCCTTAAAAATATCTATTGTCATGACCACACAGCCTTCTGTGGCAAATCTATGTCATTAAAACATTGTGATTGTGTCTGCCCTTGTCACTCCCCCCTGTAGCTTGTCCAGGTACCACTTATCACACAAGCCCTCTAAATTGTACCCCACTCACCTTACACCTTTGCCTTCTGGTTTTAGACTCCCCCCCCCCCCCCCCCCCCCCCCCCCCCCCCCCCCCCCCTCCCCCCACCCTGGGAAAAGGGGGTATCTATGCCCCTCTCGCTTTTCCAAGCCTCTATAAGGTCACCCCTCAGCCTCCTTTGCTTCAGGGAAAGTAATCCCAGCCTCTCCAAACTTTCCCTGTAAGTCCAGGCTAGGCAACATTCCTGTGAATCTTTCCTGTGGCCTCTCTAACGTAATCACATCCTTCCTGCTCTGTGGCATCAGAACTGCACACAATGCACCAATTGCAGCTTTCCCAACAATTTGTACAACGGCAACATGACGTGCCAACTCCCACACCTAAAACCTCAGCCGATGATGGCGAGCAATCCGTATGCCTTCTTCACCAGTCTGTCCACCTACACAGGGAATAATAGGCCGTGTTCAGGAAATCACGTCATGGTATTCACTGTTTCCTTTTCCAAGAATCCACGGTTATTCAGAAAATATGGGAGTGGTATGAGAGTTGATACAAACCTGGTTTTGAGTTTTATGGTCAGGTTTGTCATTAGCTGAAGTTCTGATGGTTACCAATAATACCAAATGGTTTATGTGAGTAGCATAAAGACACTGTGGGAGAGGTTGGAAAAGCATTGAGGAAGAAGGGGACAAATAGATCAACATAGAACATAGGGGTGGAAGATTGCAACCTTCCTGTTTCGACTAATGCAATCAACTCGACGTGCACAAACGGAAGATCAAATAGAAAAAGTTGTCCAACTTTAGGCTGTGCACGTCACACGAAAGAAGAAGAACATAGAACATAGATAGAACAGCACAGCACAAGAACAGGTGACGTTTCGGGTCGAGACTCTTCATATTTCTTGAAAAGGGTCTCAACTTGAAACATCACCTATTCCTTTTCTCCAGAGTTACCCCAGCAATTTGTGTCTATCTTTGGTGTAAACCAGCATCTGCAGTTCCTTCTTACACAGCACAAAAACCACTGTTATCAGACACTGATCGGTCTTCCCATAAACTAGGATGGAGTCCTGATCTTCCAACCTACCTCATTGTTGACCTTGAAGTTTTTTAGTCTGCATTTTCTCTGCAATTATAGTGGTATAACACTGTAACATTTTATTCTCCACTCTGGTATTTTCTCTTTACACTACCTGTAATGCGTGTGCACGGCTTGATTGTACTAATGTATAATATGTTTTGACTGGATAGCATGCACAGTTTTTCAGTGTATCTCAGTGCAAGTGACAATAATAAACCAATACTGAGTTGTGCCATCGATCCACGCCATCTATCAATGAGCAACTTAAATATGTGTTTTACTCCTAAATGTTGGTTTTGGATAATACTCACATGTGACACAGGGGTGCAGTTCATAGACCACTACTCTCACGCAGACCTGTGTTCATTCCTGAGCTCGGGTACTGTCTGTGTGGAGTTTGCAAGTTCTCCCTGTGACCTAAATGGATTTCCTGGTGGTGGTGAAATTTCCTCCCACATCCCAAATTCCTGCTGGTTGCTAAGTTAATTGACTACTGTAAATTCCCCATATATGTTGGTGAGTGGTATATCCTGTAAGAACGTGGGAGGAATAATATAGGGGATTAATAACTGATGAGTGAATAATAAAAGTTAATAATCTAGTAGCGGTGGAGCCTGTTTCTGAGCAGTATCTCCGTGACTTCTTAATTAGTAATGGAGTCAAAGGTTACGGGGAGAAGGCAGGAGAATGGTGTTGAAAAGGAACAATAGATCAGGCATGATTGAATGGCGGAGCAGACACGATGGGCCAAATGGCCTAATTCTCCTCCTATGTCTTATGGTCTTATGATTTTAATATGTCATTTGAGTGAATATTTGGAAACCAAGCCAAGCGAACAAACAGGTTTGTAGGTTAATTAGCTTAGTAAATGTAAAATGGTAACTAGCGTGTGTAGGGTAGTGTTAAGGGCCTGTCCCACTTTGCCCTTGACTCATACTCGCAGCATGGTCGTCACGAGGTCGTAGGTAGGTCGTAGGAGGTCATGATGCTAGTCGTAGGTACTCGTGGCATCAAGTAGGTCGGGGTGTTTTTCTAGCCTGATGAAAAATGTCCACGAGTAAAAAAGGTTGTGAATGAGGTCGTGAAAGTGGGACAGGCCCTTTCATGTGCGGGGATCGCCGGTCAGTGTGGACTCGGTGGGCCGAAGTGCCTGTTTCACGCGCTGTACGTCTAAAACTAAAACGAATAAGACCAAGTCGACCAGTTACTAGAAAAGAACATTTATTTCACATAACAGCTTGTATTGCTATCTCTTTTAGTGCAAAGATAATGAAAAACATTTCACATAACATAAATTACCCATAAATAAGCAACAATTTCACAAATATTAACAGTAAATTATAATAAACCCGTGGTTCTTTACCACCCAGTTCCAACATCTCATTTTCTTCACGCCAGCACATGTAAAAGCGAAGTCATTGCACAGGGGCGTACGGGAGTGCAAAATTTAAACGAGTACAAGGGACAAAACGGAGGCGCACAGATAGATGCGTGAAGTGTAACATCACAAAATAATTTGGGATCGACCGTATAGACAGCAGAGTGGCCGCACTCCCACCTCACGCAGGGTAACTCAGCGGCACCGTGGAGCAGCGGTCGAGTTGCTGCCTCACAGCGCCAAACACCCGGGCTCCATCCCGACTACGGCGCTGTCCGTACGGAGTTTGCAGGTTCTCCCCGTGACCCGCGTGGGTTTTCTCAGGGATCTCCGGTTTCCTCCCACACTCCAAAGACGTACAGGTTTGTAGGTTAACTGGCTTCGATAACATTGTAACTTGTCCCTAGTGCGTGTAGGATAGTGTTGGCGTGCGGGGGTCGCCGGGCGGCGCGGACTCGGTGGGCTGTTTCCGCGCTGTATCTCTAAACTAAATTCAACTAAACTAAACTCCCTCTCTATGTCACCAACTCAGTTCCGACAAAAGGTTTTTGATCTGAAATGTTCACTGTTTCTTTCACAAAACACAGTGCTGGAGTAACCCAGGGAGTCAGGCAGCCTCTGTAGAGGGAATGGACAAACAAACATCTCAGGCCAGGAGCCTTCTTCAGACAGATTGCCGTGGGGGTGGGGAGGGGGAAGAAAGCTGGAAAAGAAAGGTGGGATTGGGACAAAGTCTTGGTAAGTGATAGGTGGACACAGGTGAGAGGGGCAGGAGTTTGAATGGCTGCAGATAGGTGGATAAAGGCTAGAGATGAAAAGGAGACAGAAGGATGTCAGATTAGGAGGACGAGCAGAAACTCTGTGTCCATTCCCTCAGATGCTGCCTGGCCTGCTGGGTTTCCAGGAGTTTTGTTTTTATTTCAGATTTGCAGCATCTGCAACTTTAAAAAAATCCTCAGATTGTAAATGGTTATTCTCAGTATTCCGGGTACTAAAGGATTTGCTGCGTGAAAGGGATTTTGCGACAGATGAAGCAAGTGTCGTACACAGTTGGTACACACACAGTTTGTTCTGGTCAGTCTGCCCTTCACTGGTATAAAACACCGCTACATATCCATCCAGAAACAGCAGGAAGATCGGGAACTAGGAGCAGGATGAAGCCGTTTCACTCCTCTAGACTTCTGTCTTTCTAGTTTTGAGATACAGCGTGGAAACAGGCCCTTCGGCCCATCGAGTCCGCGCCTACCAGCGATCCCCGAATACTTATATTATCCTGCATGGGTGTATGCAAGCAAAGAATTTCACTGTACCTTGTGACAATAAAGTATTCCATTCTGTTCTACACTGCGGACAATTTTACCGGAGCCAATTAACCTGCAAACCTGTACGTCTTTGGAGTGTGTGTGAAAACCGGACCACTCAGAGAAAACCCATGCAGGTCAAGGGGAGAACGTACAAACTCCATACAGACAGCACCCGTAGTCAGGATCGAACCCGGGTCTCTGGCGCTTGTAAGGCAGCAACTCTATCTATCGCTGCGCCATTGAGTTGGTCAATAAATGCACGGCTAATAAAACTCATTTGATGCCCTCCCCATCAATCGATACTTTGTTCGTTGGTTGTTCTTGTTAATCGACCTCACATTTACAACTGAATTAAGTGAACTGGCCTCTACTGTCACTGGTGTAAGGTTCCTGGTGTGTGTCAGGAGATGTGCTTTCCAACGTTACCCTGGAAAGATCAGCGCCCCTGAATCTTGACATTCAAATCAACCAGGTAGCGGTTTCTGCAATCGAATTGCAAACTGAACCACCAGCCTGGGGTTGGAGGGTAGGGGGAGGTTAGGGTTGGAGCGAGGAAAGCGGGAAGTGGCTGGGGTGGCTCAACCTCTCTCCATGACAAACAGGGCACTTAAATCCAAGTTGTGAAATAACAGGGATGAGAAGCCTATATCAGTAATGGCGACCATGAAACTAGGGGTGATCAATGGTCTGCGTGGACTCGATGGTCCAAAGGATCTTTTTCCATGCTGTATCTCCAAACTATAAAACAGGAACTGATTCCTACTGGTACTGGGGGGTACTGATTCTGGATGATCAGCCATGATCATATTGAATGGCGGTGCTGGCTCGAAGGGCCGAATGGCCCACTCATGCACCTATTTTCTATGTTTCTATGCCCATAGTTTCTAAGCCCATAGTTACTCGTTGTCAAGTAAAAACCAGTCTTGTAAAAATCTGAATTGATTCTCCATTGTTCTTCACGGACGGGAGCCTGAACCTGACCTATGTCTGGCTCCAATCCCACCACGATGGTCATTCTCTGCCCTCTGAGATGGACGAGCAAGACACTGTGGTCAATGGAGTGTAACCAGCAGGAGCAATAAATCTTGCTCTTGCCCTTGCCCATGCCTTATGATACGACATAACCTTCCCATTACGTCTGACAAAATCTCTGATTAAAAGGTGCATATTTCCCAGTGTGTTGTTAAGAGGCACGCTGTCAAACTGCTGACGGTGATTTTCAAGTGAAGTTCTCAAAGGGATTTGGAAGGATTATGAGATTAACCTTCCGGGCATCTTCAACTCCAGAGAGAAGTGGGCAATGAATTTCTAAATGTGTAGGAAGGAAGTGCAGATGCTGGTTTACACCAAAGAAAGACACAAAAAGCTGGAGTAAATCAGCGGGACAAGCAGCATCTCTGGAGAGAAGGGATGGGTGATGTTTCAGGTCCGAAGATGGGTCTCGACCTGAAACGTCGCCCATTTCTTCTTTCCAGAGATGCTGCTTGTCCCGCCGAGTTACTCCAGCATTTCGTGTCTACAATGGTTTTCTAAAGCACTCCTCGCATTCCCAGAGTGGGCTGAATCGTCTCCCCAGAAGCCTAAACATCAAAGGTTTTGGGAACAAAGGAGTTCTCGGCGTGGGGAAGGGGGAAGGGGCGCTGGGATACATTGTAACCTTGCGCCCTTTATGTAGCAACTCTTTGCATACCTTAGGTATGCAAAACAAAGAATTTCACTGTGACTTGTCACCTGTGACAATAAAGTAGTCATTCATTCATTCATTCATTCATTCATTCACACATTCATTCACACATTCATTCATTCATTCGTTCAAGAGAAATGAAACAAAATAAATAAAAGCTTAAAACAAAAATGTAAACAACAAACACTGCTTAATGTTCCACAACTTTCCTGCATCTCGGGGAGAGGTCAATAAAGATCTAGTATTCAGTGGATTATCCTTCACCCTCGCTTCCCCAATAAGATTCACAATCATCAGTGTGTACCTCCATCAACCTGACAACACGTTCAACAGAGGACAATCACTTAAACTTTAAGTTCTGCAAAACATAAAAGGCAAAATAATTCCCATTTAAAATGTAAACATTAAACATGTTTCTTTCCATTGGTGAGCGATAGCGTGGAGTGATACACTGATGTCCTAGTGTCTTCAAGTGATAGGTGGATACAGGTGAGGGGAGGGTTTGACCGGTAAATGGGTGGAGTATGTGACAAAGGTGACAGGGTCAAGTGCGGGCAGAATTGATTCGTTGAACTTGGCGTCATGTTTGGCACAGACATTGTGGGCTGAAGGGCCTGTTCCCGTGCTGTATAGTTCCACGGTCTATGATAGCAACCTTCTGGTGAATGTCAGTACCAAATGAAGCTATATGTTTCTGCATTATTTGTATATGTTTGAAACCCAAAAGGTGTGGAATGTAACAATCCATTCACCTGCACCTTCTCTTTCCTTGCGTTCTGCATTCTAGTTTAGCCAAGGTCATTGTGAAGGAGCTGATATGTGGTATAATCGGTAATGCTACATAGCTCTGAAAATAACAGCAATATTAAGAGAGTTATTTTGGGGAAGGAGTCTGGTGTCCACCACAGCACCTGGTAGGCACGACACTTCTCGTTACATGTAGGCTACCACTGATTTGCTTTGAAATTAAATAATCGTGCAACACATGCCGTGAAAGGTAGCGACCTCCGACATGGGATGCAGCTCTGGGAATTAGCACTGTTTGCTCAGTAGTGGATGGGGGGGGGGAAGAGGTTTTCTTGTGGATTCTCTCGGTAATTGGCCGAGCTCCCAGTGACTCCGTCGCCAATCGTGGCAGTTCCCGACCTCTTGAGGTGACGTCGGGATGAGAGGAATTCAGAACCCCGTCCGTGATCTGGAGGATCCAGAACTGGCACCAGTCACCTCCAATAACAACCCCCACCCACCCCCCCTCGTGTGGCGGGCGGTCAGACGGTGGCCGCGGTGTTTCACTGCATCCGGCGTGGCAGTAGCGGCACAGTGCGGTCACGCTCCCCTCACCCTCGGCACGTGGCTTGTTGCTGATGTGGATGCTGATGATATCTAAGAGTAACTTGCACCAGAGACAGCCTCCTTACCAAAGTACCCTGGCAGAGGCTGGTTGCTTTGAGGTGTGAGTGTGAGTGTGTGTGTGAGTGTTTGTGCGTGTGTGTGTGAGTGTGTGTGTGAGTGTGTGTGCGTGTGTGTGTGTGTGTGTGTGTGTGTGTGTGAGTGTGTGTGTGTGTGTGTGTGTGTGTGTGTGTGTGTGTGTGTGTGTGTGTGTGTGTGTAAGTACATATGTTTTGTGTGTATGTGCGTTTGTATGTGCACGTGTTTGTGTGCTTGTGTGTGAATGGACATGTGAGTGTGTGATTGTGAGGGTGTGTATGTGTGTGCATGTGTGTGCGTGAGTGTGTGTCTGCATGTATATGCGTGTGCATGTGCATTAGTGTATGTAGTGTGTATCTGTGCTTGTGCATCTGTGTGTGTGAAAGTGTATGTGTGGCTGTGTATCTGCATGTGCATGTGAATGTGAGTGTGCGTATGTGCATGTTAATGTGTGTGTGCATGTGAATGTGTGCATGTGAATGTGTATGTGTGCATGTGAATGTGTGTGTGTGCATGTGTGTGCATGTGTGTGTGTATGTGCATGTGAATGTGTGTGTGTGCATGTGTGTGTGTGCATGTGTGTGTGTGTATGTGCATGTGAATGTGTGTATGTGCATGTGTGTGCATGTGTGTGTGTATGTGCATGTGAATGTGTGTGTGTGCATGTGTGTGTGTGTATGTGCATGTGAATGTGTGTATGTGCATGTGTGCGTGAATGTGTGTGCATGTGTGCATGTGTGTGTGCCTGTGTACGTATGTGTGCATGTACATGCGCACGTGTGTGTGTATGTGTGTGTGTTGATACTGAGGTAATGGCTGGTTGTTGTCTCCAGCGTTAGAGGCTGGTGGAAGAGACTGAGAGAGTGGGAGAGGAGGGAGGGGGGAAGTTGAGCAGTTCCAGCACGGCCACTCCCACACTGCTGCGCCGGGTGAACATGCAGGAAGCTGCCACCCACTTGTTGGTGCGAGGGTTGTACTTCTCGATAGAGTTAAGGCTGGAGCTCCCGTCGTTCCCGCCAACCGCGTAGAGCCACCCGTCCATCGCCACCAGGTCATGCGTGCTCCTGAGGACGGCAGAGGTTGTCATAAATGTTACACGCGTGACATCATTCACAACATGCATGCAGTACCATGAGCACCGTAAATAAACTGGACACGCCTTTAGCTACGGCACAGCGACGCAGCTGGTAGAGCCGCTGCCTCACAGCACCATAGACCAGGGTTCGATTCTGAACTCGGCTGCTGTCTGTGTGGAGTTAGCACGTTCTCCCGGTGACCGCAAGGGTTTCCTCCGGCTGCTCTCGTTATCTCCCACATTCCAAAGACGAACGGGTTTGTAGGTTAATTGGCCTCTGTAAATTGCCTCTAGTGGGTAGGGAGTGGATGGGAAAGTGGGATAGCATGGAACTAGTGTGAACGGGAGATCGATGGTCGGCGTGGACTCAGTGGGCCAAAGGGTCTGTTTCTATGCTGTATCTCTATAAACTGAATTAATCTTTATTTGAGTCTCAACTCCACGAGCCTCTATGCTCTTAGTCGCACCACATTAAAGTATAGGCTCATAAAGAACAGAAACAGGCCCTTCGGCCCACCGAGGCCATGCTGGCCATCGGACACCCATTCACACCACTCCTACACCCATTTATCCCACTTATTCACTTCACAGTTCCCACTCTCCAAGATTCTACTGATCACCTAGACACCAGGCCTTATGCCCCTGTCCCACTTAGGAAACCTGAACAGAAACCTCTGGAGACTTTGCGCCCCACCCAAGGTTTCCGTGCGGTTCCCGGAGGTTTTTGTCAGTCCCCTTACCCGCTTCCACTACCTGCAACCTCCGGCAACCACCTGCAACCGCACGGAAACCTTGGGTGGGGCGCAAAGTCTCCAGAGGTTTCCGTTCAGGTTTCCTAAGTGGGACAGGGGCATAAGTCTCTAATTAACCAACTGACCATAGATAGACAAAAGTGCTGGAGAAACTCAGCGGGTGCAGCAGCATCTATGGAGCGAAGGAAATGGGTGACGTTTTGTCCCGAAACGTTGCCTATTTCCTTCGCTCCATAGATGCTGCTGCACCCGCTGAGTTTCTTCAGCACTTTTGTCTACCTTCGATTTTCCGGCATCTGCAGTTCCTTCTTAAACACAACCCACTGAACACATATTTGTGATGTGGGAGGGAAAACGTGAAAACTCCACACAAACAGGGCTCCGAGGCCATATTGAACCTGGGTCGCCGGTGCCATGAGAGAGTGGCGCTACCAATTGTGCCACCTTTGGTTCATGCCACCTTAACCTATGGCACTGTCCAAATTCACCTCTACCCCATTGATGACATTGGACTTGGTCTGTGGAACTGGTGCGCTACAATGCTGAGACCTATATTCCACACTCTGTATCTTCACCCTTGCCCTACCTATTGGACAAGTTTTACTGGATTGTGTTCATATTTAGTATTAACCACAAGGACCAGTCTCATCCCTGTCTCTCCCTCTTCTCCCCACTTCCATCAGGCAAGAGGTACAGAAGTGCGAAAACACACCCCTCCAGATTCAGGGTCAGTTTCCTCCCAGCTGTTATCAGGCAGCTGAACCATCCTACCACCAACTAGAGAGCGGTCCTGAGCTACCATCTACCTCATTGGAGACCCTCGGACATTCTCTGCCACAGAAGGTAGTTGAGGTCAGTTCATTGGCTATATTTAAGAGGGAGTTAGATGTGGTGTTCAAGAAGGAACTGCAGATGCTGGAAGATCGAAGGTACACAAAAACTCTGGAGAAACTCAGCGGGTGCAGCAGCATCTATGGAGCGAAGGAAAATGGGTGACGTTTCGGGCTGAAACCCCCCATCAGTCTGAAGAAGGGTTTCGGCCCGAAACGTCACCCATTTCCTTCGCTCCATAGATGCTGCTGCACCCGCTGAGTTTCTCCAGCATTGTTGTGTACCTTCAGTTAGATGTGGCCCTTGTGGCTAAAGGGATCAGGGGGTATGGAGAGAAGGCAGGTACAGGATACTGAGTTGGATGATCAGCCATGATCATATTGAATGGTGGTGCGGGCTCGAAGGGCCGAATGGCCTACTCCTGCACCTATTTTCTATGTTTCTAATCATTAATTGGGCTTTATCTTGCACTAAGCTAAAAGCCTGTTCCTGTGCTAAATGATTCTGTGTGTGTTGTATTAATCTTATCCATGCTCCACGTGGTTTTATAAACCTCTATAAGCTCTCTCCTCCCCACCCTCCATCACCCCAGGGGTAAACAGCCCCAGCCTCTATTCAGTCCCTCCTTATAACTCAAGCTCTCCAGTCCTAGTAACATCCTGGTGACCGACACTATAAAAAGCAGCACAACTTTTGGTTTGGTTTGGAGAGATACAGGCTAAACGCTGGCAGGTGGGACTAGTGTAGCTGGGACATGTTGGCCGGTGTGGGCAAGTTGAGCCGAAGGGCCTGTTTCCACGCTGTATCACTCTATGACTCCATGACTCTATGGTTTATACCTCATGCTCACTCTGCCCGCTGACGCTGTTTCTCACACTGTGGCTGAGACAGTGCGTAAACCAACACTCGGTCCACGCGGGAACAGACATTGTTACGTGTACAGGCAGAGAGCGAGGGACGGAAGGAGCCCAGAGGGAGCGACTCCCAGCCACAAAGCTGCCACCACCCATTCATCCCAGTGAAGACACCGCCAGGAATGTAAGGTCTGCCGTCAGCTGTTCCCACACAGTGGTTGCACGATGCCAAGCTTCTATCTGGAATCTCTCAAACAGTTTCTCACTCCCAGTTTTGCTAAATATTTTATCTTTGGTTTATATCATCGATTCGATATGATAGTAAAACAATAATCTCCTGACACAAGGAACTTCAGATGCGAATTTACAAACAAAAAAGACACAAAAGTGCTGGAGTAACTTAGGGCGGCATGGTGGCACAGTGGTACAATTGCTGCCTTACAGTGCCAGGGACCCTGCCTCAATCCTGACTAAGCATGTGGAGTTTGCATGTACTCCCTGTGACTACGTGGGTTTTCTCCGGGTGCTCTGGTTTCCTCCCACATTCCAAAGTCGTGCCGGTTTGTGGGTTAATTGGCTTCTCTAAGTTGTTCCTAGTGTGTAGGATATCGCTAGTGTACGGGGTGATCGCTGGTCAGTGTGGACTCGATGGGCCGAAGAGCCTGTTTTCACACCATAACTCCAAACTACACTAAACTAAACTCAGCAGGTCAGGCAGCATCTCTGGAGAACATGGATATTGGTGACGTTTCGGGACTAAAGGAGATCTGAAACCGTCACTTATCCACATTCTCCAGAGATGTCGCCTGACCCGCTGGGTTACAGTACTCCAGCACTTGGCGTCTTTCAACACTGTCTACTGATCTTTTTAACGACCGCATACAATGGGTATCCGTGTCATGTGGGTTTCTTTAGCTAATTGCTGATATAATTTTATCAACATATTATTGGTGTCCATTTTATTGTCATCTGCACAAGTAGGGTGATATTTTCATTGTACTAACACCTCACTGTATATGTGTGTGTAACAAAGTCGACTTGACTTATTGTCATGTGTATGCCGAGATACAGTGGAAATCAGTGCGTGTTATCCACACAGATCATATCACACACGAGTGCAATCATACGTGGAGTGCAAAAGAGAAAATAAACAGAGTGCATAATATTTTAATCCAGTCTGCAAGGGAAAGTAATGGTGAAGAATAATAAGCTGTATGTTGTGGTCGGAAACTTCTAATCTATTCAATCGTGCCCTCTGCAAGTCTCAACGAAAGATCTTGCCATGTGGGCTTTCTTTGGAAGTTGTTTGTGTAATTTTATCCTTGAAGCCTTTAAAACTGCTTTCCCTCAGTATCTCTGGATCTTTGCTGAACCCTTATCCCTTTCGATTGAGAGGTAGATTCCCAGTTGCTGCCTTCAAAAACAGCGCAGTCATCCACGTAGATCATTGCGATAGTGCTTCGTGGAACGGCAAAGGTTAAACTGTAAATGAGTTGAAGGATATGATAAGGATCGATGACCTTGCTTGTAAATACCCCTTATTCTCCTGACAGACACAAAGGAATGAGTGGGTTAACATATAATGAGCGTTTGACGGTACTGGGCCTGTATTCGCTGGAGTTTAGAAGGATGGGGGGAGGCCTCATTGAAACTTAACGAATATTGAAAGGCCTGGATAGAATTGATGTGGAGACGATGTTTCCTCTCGTGGGAGAATCTAGGACCAGAGGGCACAGCCTCAGAGTTAAAGGACGTACCTTTAGAAAGGAGATGAGGAGGAATTTCTTTAGTCAGAGGGTGGTGAAACTGTGGAATTCATTGCCACAGACGGCTGTGGAGGCCAAGTCAATGGATGTTTTTAAGACGCAGATTGACAGATTCTTCATTAGTACGGGTGACAAGGGTTATGGGGAGAAGGCAGGAGAATGGGGTTGAGAGGGAAAGATAGATCAGCCGTGATTGAATGGCAGAGCAGACTCGATGGGCTGAATGGCCTAATTCTGTTGCGATATCTTATGAACTTAAGAACAAAGTGCTGGAGTAACTCAGTGGGTCAGGCAGCATCTCTGGAGAAAAAGGATGGGAGACGTTTCAGGTGGGGGCACGTCTGCCTGCGCTTCCATCTGAAGAAGTGTCTCGACCTGAAACATCACCTATTCCTTTCTCTCCAGAGATGCTGCCTGACCCGCTGAGTTACTCCAGCACTTTGTGTCTATCATTGGTATAAACCAGCATCTGCAGTTCTTTGTTTCGACCTGGGTACTTTGGCAGTATACCTACGACAGTGGCATCTAAAGCTGAGCGAAGGCAAAACAGTGTCAGCAGCATTCCATCTAAACAACAAGGAAGCTAAGCGAGAGCTAGCTGTCCGTTAACAACAGGCGCTTGGACTTCCAACAAACACCCACTTACCTGGGTGTAAAGCTGGACAGGTCGCTTACATTTCGTCAACACCTGGCTGGTCTCCGCGACAAGGTCATGGCACGTAGCGGCCTCATCCGACGCCTGGCAGGAACAAGTTGGGGAGCTAGTCCATCAACTCTTCGCACTTCTGTCTTAGCTCTTGTGTAGGCCCCAGCTGAGTACTGCGCACCAGTATGGAGCAGAGGCAGACATACTAGCCTGGTAGACACGAGCCTGAACAGCACCTTGCGAAACATCACTGGGTGCCTTCAACCTACTCCAGTCGAGCAGCTCCCTATACTTGCAGGCATTCCGCCTGCAGGGATCCGAAGGCAAGCAACAACTCTGGCACTACCTCGTCGTGCCATGGATCCAGATCACCTCCTCCATCAGGCTATTAGCAGAGAGCAGAGGCCACCCCCGACTGAAGCCCCGTCACCCCTTTGCTCCACATGGAAAACAACTCCTAGCATCCATCCAGCCAACTGAGACAAAAGCACACTGGATAGCCACCAAGTGGTCATAGGAGTGGAAGGCAACCTCATCTCCATTACACAGCTACATCTCTTCACCAGATAAAAGCTGTCCAGGGTCTGACCTCCCCAGAGGAGCATGGATGAAGCTCAACAGACTTTGTACTGGAGGTGGGCGTTTCAATGCCAGCGTGTGGAGATGGGGACTCCGCCAGAGCCCAGCCTGTGAATGTGGAGCAGAACAACCAGACAGCCAACCATGTCATCTCTGGGTGCCCGATCTACCACCCACCAAATGGAGCTCAGGGCCTGGCAGACATTGACGCCAACAGAGACAACAACCTGGCTGCTCAACACCCGGCTTGAGATCTAACTATTCCTTTGGTTTATGTTTCATTCGCAAGAAGAAGAGGAAGATTAATTTGTTTAAGAATGGTTGTAAAACTGTAATTTAAGGCAATATGAGAAACTAAACTGAGCAAGGAAGGCAAAGTGCCTTATCTAAGTGGCCAGGCTGGTTACCCAGACCACAGCTCCTCCCCTTTTTCCTTCTTTCTTTCCCCACCCCCCATCAGTCTGAAGAAGGGTTTCGGCCTGAAACGTCGCCTATTTCCTTCGCTCCATAGATGCTGCTGCACCCGCTGAGTTTCCCCAGCAATTTTGTGTACCTCCCTTCCATTGACTCCATTTACACCTCACGCTGCATCAGCAAGGCCCAGCAACATAATCAAGGACGAGTCGCACCCTGGCCACTCCCTCTCCCATTGGGCAAAAGGTACAGAAGTGTGAAAACGCACCCCCCCAGATTCAGGGACAGTTTCGCCCCAGCTGTTATCAGGCAACTGAACCATCTTACCACGACTAGAGATAATTGCTAAACTACTAACTACCTCATTGGTGAAACATCGGACTATCTTTTATTGGACTTTATTGGCTTCACCTTGCACTAAATGTTATTCCCTTATCATGTATCTATACACTGTAAATGGCTCGATTGTAATCATGTATTGTCTTTCCACTGACTGGTTAGCACTGGTCAGAGCTTTTCACTGTACCTCAGTACACGTGGCAATAAGCTAAACTGAACTGAACTGAACTAACTAAGTGGCCAGGATGGCTACCCAAAACGCAGCTACTCCGCTGAGCGCTCCATTTTTTGATGCACATGAATTGAGATCCGCGGCTGGGTCCTGGGTCGGTGCCACGGGGGCTTCAGGAGGGGACCCGGCGGCAATAGTGGAGAGGTCGGTGCGGCAGTCGATGATGGTACCGGCCGACGGACACGTGGAAGTGAGGACGCTGCTGCCAGGGCAAAGAACAAAGGAGGACCCGGTGTGCTAGCTTTCTAACTTTGTAAGTGCCCTTTAAGGGCGACTATTTGCATACCTTGGTGAGCTCTTGGGGCTAACGAAATCAAGGGATATGGGGAGAAGGCAGGAACGGGGCACTGATTTTGGATGATCAGCCATGATCATATTGAATGACGGTGCTGGCCGAATGGCCTACTCCTGCACCTATTTTCTATGTTTCTACTCATTCATTCATTCAATCATTCATTCAGTCATTCATTCTTTCGAGATCACGGCGAGCTATCAGCCGGTCGGTCTCCAGGAGTCATGAAAATGTGTTAAGCCGGCACCTACCGCCTGATGTTCATGGGCGCCACGCTCTCCCAGGTGTTGGTCTTTGTGTTGTATCTCTCCACGGAGTTAAGGCAGCTGGTGCCATCGTTGCCCCCGGCGACATACAGCATCCCCTCCAGCACAGCCACCCCTGCACTACTCCGTCGACTCAGCATGTTGGCGATGGTGCTCCAGGTGTTGGTCTGCAAGCGGAAGGGACAATGAACAGTCACAGACCTCTGGGGCAGCGGCGAGCGAAGAGGAACGGGAGCTGACCTTCTGGGTGAAGGACCATACGTCAGACCCGGAGGAGGGCGGCACAGTGGCGCAGCGGTAGAGTTGCTGCCTTACAGCGCTTGCAGCGCCGGAGACCCGGGTTCGATCCCAACTACTGGTGCTGTCTGTACGGAGTTTGTACAGAACTTCTCCCCGTGACCTGCGTGGGTTTTCTCCGAGATTTTCGGTTTCCTTCCACATTCCAAAGACGTACAGGTTTATAGGCTAATTGGCTTGGAAAATGCAATAAAAATTGTCGCTGGTGTGTGTGTAGGCTAGTGTTAATGTGCGGGGATCGCTGGTCGGCGTGGACCAGCTGAAGGGCCTGTTTCCGCGCTGTATCTCTAAACTAAACTAAACCAGATGAAATGTTTTTATTTTTTCTCTCTCGGCAGATGTGGCAGCATCAGTTTCTGTTTGTTTTCTTCTTTTTCTACTTCTGTGGTTTTCCAAGTAGTTTTCAACTAGTTGTTACCTTGATCACTGAGGTCTGAACCCTTTTGCTGACGTGCTCTCCCTTCTCTCCACCTCCACCCTCTCTCTGTAACTTAAAATACACCTGCTTTCTCAGCTGTCTAACAATAAAGAAGAGTCCATGATATGGAAACTCCATTCTTTCTGTCCCCGCAGATGCTGCCTGACCTGCTGAGTGTTTTCAGCATTTTCTGTTTCAAACATAAAACCGGCATCTGCAGTTCCTTGTTTATACATTTTCTGTTTTAAGTTTGAAACACTGAGTTCCTCCAGCAGTTTGTTTTCTGTTCCAGATTCTGCCATCTGCCACAGACGGTTGTGGAGGCCAAGTCATTGGGTATTTTTTAAGATGGAGATTTTTGATTAGTAAAGTGCCTGTCGCACTTGGGCGTCATTTGCATGTCAGGAAGATGGCGCGCGAAGATTTTGTACATCCCAAAATCCTGGAGTGCCGCGCGCAACCGAGCATCACTGCCTATGTCACCACGCACCATGTGTCGTGCGTCGTGACGCATAAATTATGTTGCGTAAATGACGGGTAAATGACGCCCAAGTGGGACAAGCCCTTAAGGGTGTCAAGGGTTGCGGGGAAAAGGCAGGAGAATGGGGTTGAGAGGGAAAGATAGATCAACCATGATTGAATGGTAAACTAGTCTCGATGGGCAGAATGGCCAACCTACTCATATGATATGAACTTAGAAATATAGAAACATAGATAATAGGTGCAGGAGTAGGTCATTTGGCCCTTCGAGCCAGCACCACCATTCAATATGATCATGGCTGATCATCCAGAATCAGTACCCCATTCCTCCTTTTTCCCCCATATCTCTTGATTCCATTAGCCCGAAGAGCTATATCTAACTCTCTCTTGAAAATGTATGAACTTATGCAACCTCTTTGCGTGTGAGAAAAAAGGATTGAAGAATTGCGAATTGTGAATCATCACCTATCCATGTACTCCGGGGATGTTGAACGGCCAGCTGAGTTACTCCAGCACGTTGTGCCTTTTGTTGTAAAGCTTCTGCAGTTCCCCACAGAGTGTGGGGAGGGTATAGGGAACGAACTGCCAGAAGAGTTAGTTGAGGTAACACTACACCTGGAAGAGATGAGACTCCTCCTAGCAGGCAAAGCAGACCACTTCCAAAAGACGTGGTCTGCATTTATGGAACTATTACAAGCATAAGGTGCAATAGTAATTTAAAATATAAATGGTACCAGGATCTGGTAACGAGGGGTATAAAAAAAAAAAATACGATTGGTATATCCTTTTTTTGCGGAGTTTTGTGTTATAATAGAGCGATTGTTTTTCCTTTTTTTTTCTTTTCTTTCTAGGGTCTATTTTCTTTCTTTACTTCCTTCTCTAACTTCTTCCCTAAGGGGCTTTCTTCTCTCAACACTTTCCTGCACCTTCACGATTTTTGCTCACTTTCCTTACTTCTTTTATTTCTACCTTTTTTTAAAGCTCGAAAAACGAAGTGGTACAACAAATGTAATAATATATATGTGATGTGTAATACTGTAATTTACTGTACTTTAAAAAAAAAAGAAAGAAAAAAAAAGAATTAGTTGAGGTAGGTACAATGAGGTTGGGCCACTGTGGCGTAGCTGTAGAGTTACTGCCTTACAGCGCGAGAGACCCAGGTTCGATCCTGACTGCGGGTGCTGTCTGTACGGAGTTTGTAGGTTCTCCCCGTGACCTGCATAGGTTTTCATTGCCAAGTTAGCAGAGTAGACTTGACCCATTTGCCTGAATTTAGCCATTAGCCCTCTAAACCTGGCATAGCCAAAGGGCGGCATGGTGGCGCAGCGGTAGAGTTGCTGCCTTTCAGTGCCAGTGATTTGGGTTGGATCATGACTCCGGGTGCAGTCTGTACAGTGTTTATACGTTATCCGCGTGACCACATAAGCTTTCTCCGGGTGCTCCGGTTTACTCCCACAAGACGTGCATGTTTGTAGGTTAATCGTCTCAGGAGTGTAGGTTAGAACTAGTGTACAGAGATCACTAGTCGGCGAGGACTGGGTGGGTCGAAGGACCTATTTCCACACTGCATCTCTTAAACTAAACTGAACTAAACTAAATTATTGGTCCAAATGTTTTTTTTTAAATAATTGTTTCCGCTTGTGTGTAAAATGTGTTTAGTTTAATTAGTTTAGAGATACAGTGTGGAAACTGGCCCTTCGGCCCACTGAGTCCGCACTGATCACCCGTTCACACTAGTTCTATGTTATCCCACTGTCCTGTCCACTCCCTACATATCAGGGACACATTTTTACAAAAGGCCAATTAAAGCCCCTGTCCCACTGTACGAGGTAATTCGAGAGTTCTCCCGAGTTTTCCCCTGATTCGAACTCGGAGAATGTCTGTAGCGGGTCTGTAGGAGTTCGTGGATGTCTTGTCGCGGCTCGTAATGCTAACGGTAGGTACCCGGGACATCCAGTAACTCGTGACGTTTTTTCATGCCTGCAAAAAATGTCCACGAATAAAGAAAATACTCATGATGAAAAAAATTGTTACTTTTTATACCTACCATTAGCTTTATGAACCGCTACGAGACATCCACGAACTCCTACGGACCCGCGACGGACATTCTCCGCGTTCGAATCAGGGGAAAACTCGGGAGAACTCTCGAATTACCTCGTACAGGGACTTTATATACAAACCTGTAAACCTTTGGCGGGCGGGAGCGTGGGAGGAGCACCCGGAGAACCTGGAGTAAATCCGCACGGTGACAGGGAGAATGTTCAAACTCCATACAGACAGCACCCGAGGTCAGGATCGAACCCGTGTCTCTGACACTGTGAGGTAGCAGCACTACCTGCTGCGCCACGCTTTCAATCTCCAGGGGCTGTAACTGGTCCCTATCTTACAGCCGGGTGGTGCTGGCGTTAGCGGCCACATTCATGCATTTAATTACCTGAGGGTCGTATTTTTCCACCGTGGCTAAGTGCGAGGAGCTGTCATATCCACCAACAGCGTAGAGGTTTCCATCTGAAAGGACAGCGCATGTAATACCTAGTAATGATGTTGCATTAAATGCACCTGGTCTGACCCTTCATACCCCCAACCCTCCCCCGCCCCCCACCCACCCCTCACCCGCCCCCACCCCCATCCAACCACCCTGTTCTATTCCCCACTGATATTCCACTCTCTGGCTTTCCATTTCCCTTCTCATCTCTCAGACAACATTTCATCTCTAGCCTTTGTCCTATCAACCCCCTCCCCCCCACCTGTACCCACCTATCACTTGCCAGGCTTTGTCCCGCTCCCCACCTCTTTTCCAGCTCCCCCCCCCCCCCCACGCCCCACACTCCTATCAGCCTGAAGAAGGGTCACGATTTCAAACATGGTCTGTCCCTTCCCTCCTCAGAAGCTGCCTGGCCACTGAGTTCCTCCAGCACTTTGTGTTTTGTTGAAGATTCTGGCATCTGCATTTCCTTGTGTTTCCTACCTAATGTTGCAATCCTGACATAGCGCCTCCTTGTGTTCATGGCAGCAATGGACGACCAGGTTCCTGTCAGTGGGTCGAACCTCTCCGCACTGTGGATACACGGAGGCACGGGTTATTGCCAACAGTCTCATTCCTGAGTTTCGTTTATTTTACTTTAGAGATAGAGGGCAAAAACAGGCCTTCCAGCCCAGCGAGTCCAGGCCGATCAGCAATCCTCTCACATTCACACTATCCTGCACACACTAGGGACTGTTTTACAATTTTTACCGAAGCCAAGAGGAGAGCGTACAAACTCCGTACAGACAGCATCCGTAGTCAGGATCGAACCCGGGTCTCTGGTGCTGTAAGGCAGCGACTCTACCGCTGCGCCACCGTGCCGCACATTCATCATCACTTCTCACCGAGTAGATGTGTGTTTATGTTTCCGATGATGAAGACGGAAACACAGAAACACAGGGACATGTCTCAGGTGCAGGCATCGTGTTCGGTATGGACATTGCGGGCCGAAGGGCCTGTGCAGTACAGTTCTATGATCTATGATAGGCAAGGAATGGAGAGATATGGATCGCGTGCAGGCTGAGGAGATTAGTTTAACTTGGCATCGTGTTCGGTACAGACATTACGGGCCGAAGGGCCTGTTTCCGTGCTGTACTGTTCTATGTTCACGGGACCTGGCACCGTGCGGTATGTTTTACCCATTGCCCATGGAATCACCCATTTTTTCTTTAATCAATTATTTACAATAATATGTACAGTACAAAATAAATCAAAAGAAAATCACCACCATTATACGTCAAACTAACATACCAAGTAAACCACTATACAACTATATCTGCATCCTTATTGAGGATGCATTCCGCCCCTCGCGGTGACCAGCGGTCCCAGAAATCCCCCAGGGCGCCCGTGGACAGCGCGTGTGAATCAGCCACTGGCAGTTAGCGCCTCCAAGTGGACAATGAAAGATCAGCGAGATAAAGCTGACACATACAAGGAAGGTACACAACATTCCTGGGGAAACTCAGCGGGTGCAGCAGCATCTATGGAGCGAAGGAAAGAGGCGACGTTTCGGGCCAAAACCCTTCTTCAGACTGATGGGGGGTGGGGGGGGGGAGAAGGAAGGAAAAGGGGAGGAGGAGGAGGAGCCCGAGGGCGGGCGGATGGGAGGGTGGGAGGAGACAGCTAGAGGGTTAAGGAAGGGGAGGAGACAGCAAGGGCTAGCAAAATTGGGAGAATTCAATGTTAATGCCATCCGGACGCAAGGTCCCCAGACGGAATATGAGGTGCTGTTCCTCCAATTTCCGCTGTTGCTCACTCTGGCAATGGAGGAGACCCAGGACAGAGAGGTCGGATTGGGAATGGGAGGGGGAGTTGAAGTGCTGAGCCACCGGGAGTTCAGGTAGGTTATTGCGGACTGAGCGGAGGTGTTCGGCGAAACGATCGCCCAACCTACGCTTAGTCTCACCGATGTAAATCAGCTGACATCTAGAGCAGCGGATGCAGTAGATGAGGTTGGAGGAGATACAGGTGAACCTTTGTCGCACCTGGAACGACTGCTTGGGTCCTTGAATGGAGTCGAGGGGGGAGGTGAAGGGACAGGTGTTGCATTTCTTGCGGTTGCAACGGAAAATGCCCGGGGAGGGGGTGGTGCGGGAGGGAAGGGAAGCTGATTTTCCCCAGCAATGTTGTGTACCTTCGATATTCCAGCATCTGCAGTTCCTTTTTGAACACATACAAGGAAGTACCTGTTTAAACATGATGCACCATCATATCCACCCACTGCATAGAGCAAACCATGCAGTACCGCCACGCCAAGGCAGCTCCGTCTCGTTCCCATGGCGACCTCCGGCTGCCACGAATTGGTGACCGGATCGTAGGACTCGACGGTGGACAGGTCGGAAGTCCCATCGTACCTGCGTAACAGAGGGCAGCAAAGGGAATCGGTCACACCTCTCGAGCGGTGTTCACTATCCTGCTACCTCGATCATTCGACCTGAAAATGTCACCCATTCCTTCTCTCCAGAGATGCTGCCTGTCCCGCTGAGTTACTCCATCCAGCATTTTGTGTCTGTCCTCGACCATTAGTCCCATGAAGACAATCCTGCCACCAACAGCCAAACCAGAGCCTACACACGATGGGTAATGGAAGCAGGAATGTTATTGCAACTTAGAGAGTCAAAGAATTATACAACATGGAAACAGGCCCTTTAGGCCCAGCTTATCCATGCCTCATCTAACCCACTGTAGATAGACACAAAATACTGGAATAACAATGGGACAGGCAGCATATCTGGAGAGAAGGAATGAATGACATTTTGGGTCGTCCCTTCTTCAGACTGAAAACCAGAATGTGCAGTTCCTTCTACACATGCCTCATCGAACCTAGTCCCATTAGCCCGCATTTGGTCAATATCCATCCAAACCTTTCCTGTCCAAATGTCTTTTAAATGTTGTTTTAGTACCTGTCTCAACTACCCCTTCTGACAGCCTATTCCATACTCTCCCATACCCTCTGAGTGAAAAAGGTTACTACTCAGGTTCCTATTAAATCTTGCCCCTCTCACCTTAAACCTGTGTCCTGTGGTCCTTGATTCCCCTCCCCTGCGCATTCATCCTGTCTGTTCCCCATGTGATTTTATACACACAGGTTCCAGGTAGAAACATAGAAACATAGAAAATAGGTGCAGGAGGAAGCCATTCGGCCCTTCGAGCCAGCACCGACATTCATTGTGATCATGGCTGATCGTCCCCAATCAATAAATAGAAGACCTTACAGTGTAAACAAACAGCAGAAAAAACTCAGTCTATTTATTCAGCTCCAACTGAAGAGAAACATGAGAGACACACAAGCAGATGCTACAATCTTGAGCTAAAAACAAAGTGATGGAGTGGGTCAGGCAATATCTGAGGAGGGAAATGGATAGGGTGACCTTTTGGGTCGGAACCTTTTTTTTAGTTTTGTTTAAAAATACATGGAAACATGACCTTTGACCCCCCTCTCCCCCTCTCCCCCTCTCCCCCTCTCCCCCTTTCTCCCCCTCTCCCCCCCTCTCCAATCTTCGCACATCCCCCAATCCTTTCCACTTCATATTTCATGTATTTTGTGCTTTTATGACTGTTGGCAGATCAATTTCCCACCTGGGATAAATGACGTTATTTCATATTGTATCATATACATGGTTGTTAGTAAGGCTTTTGATTAAGTGCCTGATAGTAGGCTGACCCAGAAGATTACTATGCACAGGATCCATGATGACTTGTTCGTATGGGTTCGGAACCAGCTTATTCATAAATGACAGTGGAAGTAAGGTGTTTAAGAAAAAACTGCAGATGCTGGAAAAATCGAAGGCAGACAAAAATGCTGGAGAAACTCAGCGGGTGAGGCAGCATCTATGGAGCGAAGGAATAGGTGACGTTTCGGGTCGAGACCCTTCTTCAGACTGATGTTCAGGCTGGAGGTCTGTGACCAGTGGAGTTCCGCAGGAATCTGTGCTGGGACATCTGCTGTTTGTGATATATATATATATAGATGACTAGGAACTCCTTGCAGTGATGCCAACTACTGCCACCTAGTGTACAAGATCATGAGGGGAATAAATAGGGTGTGAATGCACAGTCTTTCATCCAGGGTCGGGGAATCAAGAACCAGGCGGCATAGGTTTAACGTGTGAGGGGGAAAGATTTAATATGAACCTATGGGCCAACTTTTACACACAGAGGGTCGTCGGTATATGGAACGAGATGCCACAGGAGTTGGTTGAGGTCGGTGTGAAAATAGCATTTGAAAGACATTTGGACATGTTTATGGAGAGGAAAGGTTTAGAGGGATATGGGCCAAATGTGGGCAGGTCAAACTTGGTCAGCGCGGGCAAGATGGGCCTGTTCCCGTGCTGTATGATTCTATGATTGCCACTCCATTAAGTATTATGTTTTCCCCAACTGATACAAACAAATGAATTAAGAGCAGACGACACAGTGGCGCAGCAATAGAGTCGCTGCCTTACAACGCCAGAGTCCCAGGTTCGATCCTGACCACAGGTGCTGTCTGTATGGAGTTTGTACATTTTCCCCGTGACCTGCGTGGGTTTTCTCCAGGCACTCTGGTTTCTACCCACACTCTAAATACGTACAGGTTTGTAGGTTGATTGGCTTTGGTAAATTTGTAAATTGTCTCTAGCATGTGTAGGATAGTGTTTGAGTGCGGGGATCGCTGGTTGGCGTGGACCCGGTGGGCCGAAGGGCCTCTTTCCGAGCTGTATCTCTAAACTAAACAGGAGAAGGCCATTCAGTCCCTCAAGTCTGCTCTACCACTCATTGTGATCATCGCTGATCTGATTGGAATATCGGCCCACTCAATTATATTGCAGGAACCTCACCCTTGCTACTCACGAACATTTCCACTTCTGCTTTAAAATATTAAAAAATTCTACATCATCCACACTTTGAGGGAGTGTTCTAAACACTCACCATTACTGAATGACGAAAATAATATTGTCTCAATTGTCTCCGACTTGACTTTTTCACAGTGAATGGTCGGGCACTGGGAGTGTGTGGAGTCGAGTGATCCAGGAGTACTGGGGTGGGAGATTGCAACCTTCACGTGGTCCGCCCTGTTTCGACTAATGCAATCAACTCGACGTGCACAAACGGAGGATCAAATTGAACACGTTGTCCAACAACTTTAGGCTGTGCATGCCATACGAAAGAAGAAGAAGATCCAGGAGTACTAGTGCACAATTCCCTGAAGGAGGCATTACAGGTCGATAGGGTGTTGAAGAAGGGTTTTGGTACATTGGCCTTCAATAGGCAGGGAATTGCGATGGGACATGTAGGTATAGTTTAGTTTATTACTGTCATGTGTACCGAGGTACAGTGAAAAGCTTTTTTGTCACGTGCTATCCAGTCAGCGAAAAGCCAGTACGTGATTGCATGATTGTACAAGAGGTTGGTGAGGCCACACTTAGAGTATTATGTTGTTTTGGTCATCCTGATTTCGGAAAAGATGCCATTGAGATGAAAAGGGCGCAGAGATGATTTCTGAGGATGTTGCCAGGACTCCAGGGCCTGAGTTAGAGGGAGAGGCTGGGCAGGCTAGGATTTTCTTCCCAGGAAGCTGAGGGATGATCTTATAGAGATGTATAAAATCATGAGGGAAATGATAGGCTGTGTCTTTTTCCAAGGGTTGGGGAATTAAGAACTAGAGAGCGTGGCTTTAAGGTGAGAGGGGAAAGATTTAATCGGAACCCGAGGGGCAACATTTTCACAAGAGAGTGTTCAGAATATGGAACGAGCTGCCAGGGGAAGTATTCGAGGTAGGGTATAATAACAACATTTAAAAGATATTTTGACAGGTACGTGGATGGGAAAGGTTTAGTGGGATATGGGCCAAACATGGTCAAATGGATGATCCACCAGCTTGGATGCGGCATCTTGGTCAGCATAGATAAGTTGGGCTGAAGGGCCTGTTTCCATGCTGTATGACTCCATGACTCAATTCTGTCTCAAATGGCTGATAGACACAAAATTCTGGAGTGACTTAGCAGGTCAGGCAGCATCCCTGGAGAAAATGAATAGGTGACGTTTTGGGTTGAGACTCTTCTTCCAACTGAGGGTCAGGGAGAGGGAAACGAGAAGTATGGGAAGCTACCGAGAGAAAGGGATGATCTTATATTTCAGCAGGGCCCGAACATTCTGCATTCTCCCACAAGAGGAAACATCCATTCAATCCTAATTTGAGGAAGGACATTCTTGCTATTGAAGGAGTGCAGCGTAGGTTTACAAGGTTAATTCCCAGGATGGCAGGACTGTCATATGCTGAGAGAATGGAGCGGCTGGGCTTGTACACTCTGGAGTTTAGAAGGATGACAGGTGATCTTATTGTAACATATAAGATTGTTAAGGGTTTGGACACGCTAGAGGCAGGAAACATGTTCCCGATGTTGGGGGAGTCCAGAACCAGGGGCCACAATTTCAGAATAAGGGGTAAGCCATTTAGAAGGGAGACGAGGAAACACTTTTTCTCACATAGAGTTGTGAGTCTGTGGAATTCTCTGCTTCAGAGGGCAGTGGAGGCCAGTTCTCAGGATACTTTCAAGAGAGAGCTAGATAGGGCACTTAAAGATAGCGGAGTCAGGGGATATGGGGAGAAGGCAGGGACGGGGTACTGATAGGGGATGATCAGCCATGATCACATTGAATGGCGGTGCTGGCTCGAAGGGCCGACTGGCCTACTCCTGCACCTATTGTCTATTGTCTAATCAAGAGCAATTAGGCTTCTATGTGGAGATGGTTTATCAGGAACACACTGTTATCAGACTACTGAACAGTACTTCCAGAATCTAGGATGTAGTCCCAATCCTCCAACCTACCTCATTGTATCCCTTGCACTTTTTTGTGAACAATAATAATCCAATACCAATACCAATGTCCTGATCTATTACTGGTTCCTTCCGGCAGCAATGGATGGAAGGGAGAATTAAAGATATTTTTTAATACATATTCATCTTTCAGGATCCGGGCATTACTGGGCAGTCCAATGCCCATTGCCCATCCCTTGAGGAGCTGGTTAAGTAAGCATAGGAAGCTGTCTCAGTGGTTGCTTACCCCCCCACTGCGTAGAGTCCGTTCCCAATCGCTGCCACGCCAACCCGCGCTCGCCTTGTGGACATGGAGGCCACCATGTGCCATCGGTCCGTCCTCGTGTCATAGGCTTCGCAGTCTCCATGGATGGCAAACAGGCTGCCACCACCTGCAAACACAGAGATTAGATTTAGATTTTACTTTATTAATCCCCTTATTCAGGGGAAATTCTGATGTCCATGCAGCACACTAATAAAATACAACACAGTATTCAAAGAAATTCAACACCAAAACATCCCCCCACAGTGATTCCCACTGTGGGGGAAGGCACAAAGTCCAGTCCCCATCCCTTTGTCCACCCATAGTCGGGCCTCTTGAGGCCTCCACAGTCGCCGCCACGGCGCCCGATGTTCTCGCCGGGTGATGGTACTCCGGCGTCGGGAGAACCCTCAGCAGCTTGGGGTGCCAGGAACGGCCGCCTTCCATTGTACAGTTAGCCATCTCCCCACTGCACACAGTATCAGACCATCCTCCACCGACACAGACCCTGCCCATTGCCGTCATATAGTTATAGAGTCACACAGCACGGAAAATGGCCCTGACACCCAACTTGCCCGTACTGACCAAGGTGTCTGAGCTAGTCCCATTTGCCTACTTTTGGCCCATGTTTCACTCAACCTTTCCTTTCCATGAACCTGCCAAATGTATTTTAAATGTTCTAATTAGTATTGTTATTGGATTATTTGTGTCAAAGTAATTCTTTGTTTGCAAGCCATGTAGTTGAATCAGACGATACTGTACATGAGTATATTCAAACTATAAAAAAAGTATAACAGGTAGTGCAAGGAGAAAAAGACCAGAGTACAGAATATAATGTTACAGCTTTATAGCATTATAGTTGGAGAAAGTTCATATTATGTTAAAGTGCGAGGGCTACTATGAGCTAGGTTGTATGGGAATGCACATACCACCTGATTCATGGACAGTTTCTACCCCGCTGCTATCAGACCACCGAACAATCCTGCCAACAGAGTCACACATGGAGTTCCGGGACCGCTGGGCTCCGCAGGGTGTTGAATGTATCCTCAATAAGGATTGTATCATAGTTGTATAGTAGTTTATTACATGTTTGTATTGTATTATGGTGGTGGGTTCTGGCTTGTTTTATTGTAGTGTAATATTATTTTTTAATAATTGAATACATTTATAATTAAAAAAAATTAAATTAAAAAAAAAACAAAAAAAAAAAACCGAGTCACACAGCACGGAAAGTGGCTCTACTGCCCAATCTCTATCAGACCACCAAACAGTCCTCCCATAACTGAGGAAGTGGTCCCAATCCTCCAACCTACCTCATTGTAGCCTTTGCACTTTTTTTGTTGACAACAATAATTGTCCTAGTATTGTTTCGTTCCAGCAGCAGTGATGGGTGTAAGGGAGAATGAAAGATTTTTGTTTTACATATTCATCTTTCAGGATCCGGGCATGACTGAGAAGTCTATTCTGTCTATTGCCCATCCCTCGAGAAGCTGGTTAACACACACGCTCTTGAGCCACCACAGTCCTTCGTGCAGTTGTTATGAGTCGACTGAGTGGACTGCTGTGCTAATTCAGAGGTCAGTTGGAGTCAACACCATTGTTGGGTCTGAAAGCACATATAGGCTGGGCCGAGTAAGGACAGCAGGTTCCTCTACGGACAGACGTAATGGTCGGCACAGAGGAGTTGGGCCAAAGGGTCTGTTTTCATGTTATATGCATCTATCACTCTGTGGGGTTTGGGACAATCCCGGTAATAAAGAAAGCTAACTCAATGCTGGCAATTATTTCAAGAGGGCTTGTATACAAAAACAGGGATGTAATGCTGGAGGGCCTGTTCCTGTGTTGTAATTTCAAGCACTAGTAAGGCCGCATTTGGAATATTGTGAGCAATTTTGGGCACCATATCTGAGGATGGATGTGCTGGCTCTGGAGAGGGTCCAGAGGAGGTTTACAAAAATGATCCCAGGAATGAGTAGGTTAACCTGTGATGAGCGTTTGTCGGCACTGGGCCTGTTTCATGGTCGGAGGGTGGTGAATCTGTGGAATTCTTTGCCACGGAAGGCTGTGGAGGCCAAGTCAGTGGATATTTTTAAGGCAGAGATAGATAGATCTTTGATCAGTACGGGTGTCAGGGGTTATGGGGAGAAGGCAGGAGAATGGGGTTAGGAGGGAGAGATAGAACAGCCATGATTGATTGGCGGAGTAGACTTGATGGGCCGAATGGCCTAATTCTACTCCTGTCACTTATGATCTTATGTGTGGGTCACACCGCTGAGAGTGTTGAAATTCTGTCGCAAAGAACAGTATCACCCACCCATATGGTGAGGTCAATGTTGAGGAGGCTGCTCTGTGCCAGTACACCATGGACTAATACAGACAGATCAGGGAACATAGAACAGTACAACACAGGAACAGCCCCTTCTGCCCACAATGTCATGTGTAGGAAAGAACTGCAGATGGTGTTCTACACTGACGATAGACCCAAAGTGCTGGAGTAACTCAGCGGGTCAGGCAGCATCTCTGGAGAAAAGGAATTGGTGATGTTTCGGGTTGAGACCATTCATCAGACTGAGAGTCAGGTAGGGGGATATCAGAGGTGTAGGAAGGCTAGGTTCTGCACCGTCCCATACCTCTAATTGTCCCCTCCCAGTCCGATGAAATGTCTCGACCCAAAAGGCCACCTATTCCTTTTCTCCAGAGCTGCTGCCTGATCTGCTGAGTTACTCCAGCACTTGCTGTCTCTCTTTGTAAACCAGCGTCTGCAGTGTCTTGAGCGGAGGTGTTCAGCGAAACGATCGCCGAGCCACCTACCTAACCGCTCAGTCCGCCTAAACCGACCTGATCTCCCGGTTGCTCAACACTTTAACGCACCCCCTCCCATTCCCACACTGACCTTTCTGTCCTGGGCCTCCTCCATTGTCAGAGTGAGGCCCAGCGCAAAGTGGAAGAACACCACCTCATATTTCACTTGGGCAGCTTACACCCCAGCGGCACCCCTTACACCCCAGAGAACATTGACTTCTCTAACTTCAAATAGCCCCTGGCTTTCCCTCTCTCCCCATCCCCTCCCCCCCTCTCGCTTCCCACTCCTCCGACCAGTCTTACTGTCCCTGACTACATTTTATCTCTGTACCACACACTCCCCTGGCATCAGTCTGAAGAAGAGTCTCTCCCCGAAACGTCACCCAATCCTTCTCTCCAGAGATGCTGCCTGTCCCGCTGAGTTACTCCAGCATTTAGTGTCTTGTACCTGTGTTGATCAGTACAGCACATGCACAGGCCCTTCAGCCCGCGATGTCCATGCTGAACATGACGCCAAGTTTAAACTAATCCCCCTCTCCCTGCACGTGATGCAGGCCCCTCTACTGGGACGACAGATGGCACAATGGGCTAAGTGTTCGGCTGGCGACCGGAAGGTGGCCGGTTCGAATCCCGCTTGGAGTGCATATTGTCGTTGTGTCCTTGGGCAAGACACTTCACCCACCTTTGCCTGTGTGTGAATGTGTGTGAATGTGTGTGAGTGATTGGTGGTGGTCGGAGGGGCCGTAGGCGCAGATTGGCAGCCACGCTTCCGTCAGTCTGCTCCAGGGCAGCTGTGGCTACAGAAGTAGCTTACCACCACCGAGTGTGACTGAGGAGTGAATGAATAATGCGATGTAAAGCGCCTTGAGTATTAGAAAGGCGCTATATAAATCCCATCCATTATTATTATTATTATTACTCCCTGTGAATCTATAGTCACGACTATTAGACTCGCAGGAAGGGATTGCTGTGCCTTTTCTTTAACGGAGTGTATACCCAGGGAGGTTGGAGATCGGAGGACTTTTGGTCCTTGGGAAGCCAGCATAGGTTGTGCAGAAAGTCAGTTTGATGAATGGTGTTGAGAAACGAATCTACAGTATATCCAGGTGAATGAAGTAATTTAATCAGCAGTTCTGTTTCTGAACAAGCCGCTGGGTACAAGCTCGGCAGGGAGGGTTTCAGCTCTGCACACCTCCTATTTCTGTACTTCCAGGGGGGCTGACAGCTCATTAATCTCTCCGTTTCATCTCTCTCTCTCTCTCTCCTGCCTGCCGCTTCACGTGAGTCACCGTTATCCTCGCTGTGCGCTGTAGTAACTGCGCCCAGACGGAGAAAGAGCAGAGCATTCACTCAGCAAGTCCCTCCTCTTGCCAAAAGATGCCACTGCATCTGCCGGCACCAATGTGAGGTTATCCACTTTGGTGGCAAGAACAGGAAGGCAGATTATCATCGGAATGGTGTCAAGTTAGGAAAAGGGGAAGTACAACGTGATCTGGGTGTCCTTGTTCATCATTGGTCACTGAAAGTAAGCGAAGGTAGACAAAAGTGCTGGAGAAACTCAGCGGGTGCAGCAGCATCTATGGAGCGAAGGAAATAGGTAACGTTTCGGGCCAAAACCCTTCTTCTGCAGTTCCTTCTATGATTTTCCAGCAACTGCAGCTCCTTCTTAACAAAGATGCTGCTGCACCCACTGAGTTTCTCCAGCACTTTTGTCTACTTTCGATTTTCCAGCATCTGCAGTTCCTTCTTAAAACACTGAAAGTAAGCGTGCAGGTACAGCAGGCAGTGAAGAAAGCTAATGGCATGTTGACCTTCATAACACGAGGAGTTGAGAAAAGGAGCAAAGACGTCCTTCTGCAGTTATACAGGGCCCTGGTGAGACCACACCTGGAGTATTGTGTGCAGATTTGGTCTCCAAATTTGAGGAAGGACATTCTTGTTATTGAGGGAGTTGAGCGTAGGTTCGCGAGGTTAATTCTCGGTATTGCGGTACTGTCATATGTTGAAAGAATGGAGCAACTGGGCTTGTATACACTGGAATATAGAAGGATGAGAGGGGATCTTATTGAAACATATAAGATTATTAAGGGATTGGACACGCTAGAGGCAAAAGACATGTTCCCGATGTTGGGGGAGTCCAGAACCTGGGGCCACAGTTTAAGAATAAGGGGACGGCCATTTAGAACGGAGATGAGGAAAAACCTTTTCACACGGAGAGTTATGACTCTGTGGAATTCTCTGCCTCAGAAGGCAGTGAAGGCCAATTCTCTGGATGTTTTTGAGAGAGTTAAATAGAGCTCTTAAAGATAGCAGAGTCCTGGGATATGGGGAGAAGGCAGGAACGGGGAACTGATTGTGAATGATCTGCCATGATCACAGTGAATGGCGGTGCTGGCTTGAGGGGCCGAATGGCCTTACTCCTACACCTATTGTCTACTGTGCGAATAATAACCGATTACTACACAAAGCAAGAGACAGGATGCTGGAGTAACTCAGAGGGTCAGGCAGCATCTCTGGAAAACATGAACAGGTGATGTTTCGAGACAGGGCCCATTTCAATCTGAAGCTGACCCAAAACGTCATCTATTCATGTTTTCCAGAGACACTGCCTGATTCGCTGAGTTACCCCAGCACTTTGTGTCTTTTTGTTACGAATCAGCATCTGTGGTTCCTTGTGTGCAGAATTCATCACCCTTTGGATGTGTCCGATTATACAACAGTAACATCCCCAGCAGCAAGCAACTTGTACATGCTTGCCAATCTGTACACCTCCCGCCCCACATAGGGGTGGATAGTAGAGCTGATTCCGCACAGTGCCAGAGACCAGATTAGATCCTGACCTCAGGTGCTGTCTGCGTGGAGTTTGCTGACCACCCGGAAGAATTGCGCTCACAGAGAGAACGTGCAAACTCCACATTGACAGCATTCGAGGTTAGACAGATACAGCACGGAAACAGGCCCTTCAGCCCACCGAGTCTGCAACGACCTTATACATTCCAGACTGTTCTACCTTATACATTCCAGAAGCCAATTAACCTAGAATCCTGCAGGTCTTTGGAATGTTGTAGGAAACCGGAGCACCCGGAAGAAACCCACGCGGTCACAGGGAGAACGTGCAAACTCCACACTGACAGCACCCAAGGTCAGGGTCCTACCCGGGTCTCTGGCGCAGCGAGGCAGCAGCTCTACCCGCTGCATCGTTGTGCCGCCCACAATTCTACAATTTCAAGTCACTCCCCCAAACCACATCTCCGCCCTCTTCTCATCTACACAGCTCCCAACATGAATAGATCCCCAAGATAGACACAGAGTGCTGGAGTAACTCAACTGGTCAGGCAGCATCTCTGGATAAAAGGATTAGGCAACGTTTTGTGTCTGAACCCTTCTTCAGACTGGAAGCCAGAGGTGGCCAGAACAAACCAGGGTCAGCAGCAGATGACCTCAGGAAGGGGTGGAGTGTTGAATGTAAATCGATCCTTCATGAATAGATCTTTTACTTTAGATAAGTTTAGAGATACAACGTTGAAACTGGCCCTTCGGCCCACCGAGTCCACGCCAACCAACGATCCCCGCACATTAACAAGCTAGGGGCAGTTACAATGATACCAAGCCAATTAACCTCCAAACCTGCACGTCTTTGGAGTGTGGGGGGGAAACTGGAGATACTGGAGAAAGCCCTCGCAGGTCACAGGGAGAACGTACAAACTCCATACAGACAGCACCCCTGGTCAGGATTGAACCCGGGTCTCCGGCGCTGAGAGGCAGCAACTCTACCGCTGTGCTATCGTGCCGTTTCTTTTGGCCGTTGTGGACTTGCTGGCCCAGATTTCACAATGTATGACTCTACGACTAACAACTTGCGGTGATGTAGCGCCGTTAGTGTGAGAAGACGCCGCGACGCATTCAAATGGGACACCGAGCCAAATCAGGAGAAATCGGTGGAGGTGACAAAAGGGTGGGTGGAGGTAGAGTACTTACCCACAGCAAAGAGCACGGGGCTGGCCCCTTCGCAGTGCCGGGGCCTGGTCCTGCCGTTGCTCAGCACACCCCGCTGCTCGGGCATGAGGTGGTACTTGAGGGCCTCGATGAGGAGGTCCTTGCACTCCGAGTGGTGTCTGACCAGCAGCTCCGTGTCCACATTGCTCATCAGAAAATCCCGGGTCAAAAGCGGCAGGCGCACGCATTTCATCAACTGTGGGAATGCACTGAGTTTTAGCTTCAGGTTCATTACAGCCACGTGTATCCACCTTTGTGTTGCATGCGGTCTACACACACTGAACTTTTTATTCTATCTCATTTATTACATTGTTTACAGTGTACTATGTTTACATATTCTGTTGTGCTGCTGCAAGTGAGAATGTCATTGTTCTATCTGGGACATATGACAATAAAACACTCTTGACTCTCTTGATTCTATCCAAACAGATCACATATACCTCTCCACGGTACAAATCTTTGACTTCTCTAACTTCAAGTAACCCTTGCTTTCTCTCTCTCTCTCTCTCTCTCTCTCTCTCTCTCTCTCTGTCTGTCCCTCCCCCTACATCTCTCGTTTCCCTTTCCCCAGACTCTCAGTCTGAAGAAGGGTCTCGACCAAAAATGCCACCCATTCCTTCCCTCCAGAGATGCTGTCTGACCTGCTGAGTTACTCCAGCTTTTCGTGTCTCTCCTTCCCCCATTCTAGTTCTCCTCCTTGTTTGATGGTCCTCCAGATTAAATGTTACTGATTGTATGCCTCGTTGTCACATTCCCCTCAGCTAACAATGACCCATTCTACATTTCCCTTGAACTTCATCCCCTTTGATGTCTTGTTTTCACACCTTACCCTTCCATATCACTATGTCTACCTCTCTCCTGACTCTCTGAAGAAGGGTCTCGACCCGAAACGTCACCCATTCCTTCCATCCAGAGATGCTGCCTGTCCCGATGAGTTACTCCAGCATTTTGTGTCTATCTTCAGATATACTTGCTGCAGCCTAACAGGCCCATAAATGCAGTATCACACAGACAAGGTATAGTTATCAAAAATATAATAGATCAATCCGTAATGCTAACTAACCGTAAAAGTTAAAAAATCTAAACTCTGTGGTGCGGCCAAAGACACAGACCAGAGAAGAACATAGTGGATGAGGTTGGTGTTAAAAAGCCTGATTGTTACTGGGAAGAAACTGTTTAGTTTAGTTTAGTTTAGAAATACAGCGCGAAAACAGGCCCTTCGGCCCACCGAGTCCGTGCCGACCACTGCCTCACCCGCTGAGTTTCTCCAGAATTTTTGTCTACCTTCGATTTGCCAGCATCTGCAGTTCTTTCTTAAACCTCCATGGAAAGGCGTAAGATTATTGATGGGGATAGTTATTTGTTTTGGTTTCTTACTCGAGGAACGTGCTGGCGCCTGCTGTCCACATCGTGCTTGACCCAACTCAGCACCGCCCTGTAGACCTCTTCTTCTGATGGGACGTTAAGGTTGTCACTGGAGATAAGATCGAGCACCTGCAAAACAAGAGAAAAGCAGCTCAGAAACGTCTCTGAATTCCTTGCACGTTGCTGGTGGGTTTCCGATTCCCGTTTTCTCTGCGTGGCCCACACTGACTTTCCTCTCCGTTCTCCACCAGAACATGCAAACTTATAAACCTGTTCTTCAACCTCCAGGTTCAAGAACAGCTTCATTCCCGGTTCAAGAGCAGCTTCTTCCCATCAGCTATCAGGCTCTTGGACCAGGTGGCTGCTCTGTACCAAACCACAGCCTACCTATAGAAGCCATCTACCACAGGCTTTGACATAAAACTCTGGAATAACAGGCAGCATCTCTGGAGAGGAGGAATGGTTGACGTTTCTGATCAAAACCCGTCTTCAGACTTCAGACTCGGTCTAAAGAAGGGTCTCGACCCAAAACATCACCCATTCCTTCTCTCCAGAGATGCTGCCTGGTGAGCTGAGTTACTCGGGGCATTTTGTGTCTTTCTTTGCTGTAAACCAGCATTTGCAGTTCCTTCCTACTATGGAAACATAGAAACATAGAAAATAGGTGCAGGAGTAGGCCATTCGGCCCTTTGAGCCTGCACCGCCATTCAATATGATCATGGCTGATCATCCAACTCAGTATCCTGTACCTGCCTTCTCTCCATACCCCCTGATCCCTTTAGCCACACGGACCACATCTAACTCCCTCTTAAATATAGCCAATGAACTGGCCTCAACTACCTTCTGTGGCAGAGAATTCCACAGATTCACCACTATGTACTGTGTTTTGGTCGAACCTATGTAATTCGGTTTGCACTGCTATGACCTGGTTACCAGGTGACACTGACCATTTATGATACTATTAACTATTGTATACTTTGTTGTGACATTGCGTTAATGTGCCTCTAAAGCTGCAACAAGTAATAATTTTGTCGCTCTGTTCCCGACAATGAAACACTCTCGACCCTTGTTTTTGAGTGGGAAAGTTGCAAGTTTTAACTTTTTCATTGAATGTTTTTTTACGGGACAATTTTTAATGAATGTGCTCATTCACGGGATGTAGACATCGCTGGCAATGCCACCATTCATTGTCCATATCTATGTGTCCTTGAGCTGAAGAAACAGCCACATAGTTGGATCTGGAGACATATATTGGCCAGATGAGGCAGAGTTTGCAGATTTCCTTTCTCGAAGGGTAACAGTGTGTTTTCACAAAGTGCCGGGGGTTTCACTATCACCATGAGGCAAAGCGCTGGGTGACTACAGAAAAAGAAACTAAAGGTAGAAACATAGAAATATGGAATATAGATGCAGGAATAGGCCATTCGGCCCTTCGAGCCAGTACCGCCATTCAATATGATCATGGCTGATCATCCTAAATCAGTACCCAGTTCCTGCTTTCTCTCCATATCCCTTGGTTCCGTTAGCCCTGAGATCTATATCTAACTCTCTCTTGAAAACATCCTGTGAATTGGCCCTCACTGCCTTCTGTGGCAGAGAATGCCACAGATTCACAACTCTCTGGGTGAAGAAGGTGCATTAACGGCAACCCTAATCACAGGAGGTCATGCAAACACAGCTGCCAAACCTGGATTCCATCTTTGTGCTCACATGCATGTATTCCCAACTACCCCATTTCACTAACCCAAACTATCACGATCAGCAAGGGTCACCCTCAACCCACAAACCGACGTCCCTCTCCGAGCCTGGCCGTCTGTGTGTCCGGCAGGGGGCCTCCTTCAGCCAACGAAAGCCCTGGAGTCATCACCCGGGTTTACCCTCCTCGCATTCGACGTCTCCACCCTCCCTCCCGGTACCACCGACCGACAAGCCCACAGGCGGGCTCTGCCGACCAACAAGCCTTCAGCCGCGGCACCTCAAGAAATTCGAACACTTGTATCTGAGTTCTTGTGTCCCAACCCCAAGCTTTCTGTCCTGATAATAATACTTATGTACTCAGCCTAAACTATCTTTAGAATCTACAAGGTTCTACCTCAAGAAGGCAGCAGTGATCATCCCCACTACACAGACCATGCCATCTTCTCACTGCTACCTTAGATACAGATAACTGACACCACCAGGTTCAGCAACACCTACTTTTCCTACAACCATCAGGTTCTTAAACCAACCTGCACAACCCTAATCCTACCTCAACAATGGAACACTATGGACCATTGAGAGTTTGGACACGCTAGAGGCAGGAAACGTATTCCCGATGTTGGGGGAGTCCAGAACCAGGGGCCACAGTTTAAGAATAAGGGGTAGGCCATTTAGAACGGAGACGAGGAAACACTTTTTCACCCAGAGAGTTGTGAATCTGTGGAATTCTCTGCCTCAGAAGGCAGTGGAGGCCAATTCTCTGGATGCTTTCAAGAGAGAGTTAGATAGAGCTCTTAAAGATAGCGGATTCAGGGGATATGGGGAGAAGGCAGGAACGGGGTACTGATTGTGGATGATCAGCCATGATCACAGTGAATGGCGGTGCTGGCTCGAAGGGCCCAAGGGCCTACTCCTACCCCTATTGTCTATCGTCTATTGTCTATTGTCCACCTCTTGCGCTACCTTAGAGCAGTTGTTTTACAAATTATATATCTTTTGCACTAATTTCTTGGTTTTTCTATCAGTCTGTAGCAGAATGTATCTTCCCATGTGTGGCTGTGACTCTCCCCTGACTCTCAGTCTGAAGAAGGATGACCCCAGCACTCTGTGCTTTGTTTTTTTGGTAGGAATTTGTTATTCGTCAGTCTGGAGACCCGAAACATTGACCTATCGATTTTCTCCAGAGACGCTGCCTGACCCGCTGAGTTACTCCAGCATTTAGTGCCTATCTTCAGTGACAATAAACTCAACTTGACTTCCTTGTGTCCTTGCCCTAGCCCTCGCCACCTGTGCCCGGCTCCTGGTTCAGTACCTGTTTAAGTGGCAGCAACATGAACTCCTCGGTCTTGGAAACCTCCACAAAGTGCTGGAGCACGTACTTGTGCGCGGACTTCAGCAGCTCGCTGCAGGAATGTGTGTCGGCGAATCCCCGGATTCCCAAGCAGTTGGACGGGTCGAGCTGGCTCAGGAGGAATTTGCAGCAGGCGTCCCGGACCCCATTCAGCTGCAGGAGGCTTGCGGCAGGAAGCAGCGTCTGGCAGGGAGATGGAGTACATCGCTCAACGTTTTAAAATATAACCACGCCTTGAATTGCTCAAACATCCGTGCGGCACGGGTGGCACAGCGGTATAGAGTCGCTACCTCACAGCGACAGAGACCCGGGTTCGATCCTGACTACAGGCGTCTCTTTGCACGGACTTTGTACGTTGTCCCTGTGACCGTGTGGGTTTTCCCCAGGCGCTCCGGTTTCTTCCCACACTCAGGTTTGCAGGCTAATTGGCTTCTGTAAATTGTAAATTGTACCTAGTGTGTAGGATGGTGTTAGTATATGAAGTGATCATTGGTTGGCATGGACTTGGTGCGCCAAAGGGCCTGTTTCTGTGCTGTATCTCTAAACCAAACCATGGGACAAGCGGAGGGGAGGGGAGAGGATGGGGGACAAATGTTTCCATGCAGGGTTAATGGGTGAGATTAGGAAAAAGATTAGTTTAGTTTAGTTTAAGTTTGGTGATACAATGTATTAACAGGCTGTTCGGCCCAGCGATCACTCCGTACACTAATTCTATTCTACACTCTAGTGACAATTTACAGAAGGCAATTAACCTACAAACCTGCATGTCTGACTGTGGGAGGAAACCAAAGCACCCACGCGGTCACGGGGAGAATGCACAAACTCCGTACAGACAGCAGCCGTAGTCAGGATTGAATCCGGTCTCTGGCGCTATGAGGTAATAGCTCTACCGCTGCACCGCTGTGCCGCCCTAAGTGTTTCATAGGTCATGGGGGACGCAAATCGTACAGAGACGCAACTGATAGATCAGCTCATGCAATGCAGGTTCGATCCTGACCTCAGGTGCTGTCCATGTGGAGTTTGCACGCTGTATCTGTGGCTTCCCCTGAGTGCTCTGGATTCCTCCCACATCTCAAAGATGTGTGGGTTTTGATAGGTTAAGCGGCTACTGTCGATTGGTGAGCCAGCTGTATCTCTAAACTAAATTAATTTAATAAACAAACAAGTCTTTTTGACGAAAGTAGGAGAATCGAGAACCACAGCACATAGGTTTAAGGTGAAGCGGGAAAGATTTAATAGGAGGCTGAGGAGTAACGTTTTTACACAAAGGGTGGCGGGGACATGGAACGAGGTGCCGGTGGAGGTAGTTGAGGCAGGGACTATTGCAATGTTTATGAAACATTTAGACAGGTACATGTATAGGAGAGGATTAGAGGGATATGGGAAAATGCAGGCAGGTGGGACTAGTGTAGATGTGACAAGTTGGTGGGCGTGGGCAAGTTGGGCTGAAGGGCCTGTTTCCACGCTCTATGACTCTATGAACCTTGCAAGTCAACGAAGCCCACGGCCATCAGTGCCTGGGTCGACGGAGCCCGCGGCTGGGGCCTGGGTCGACGGAGCCCACGGCTGGGGCCTGAGTCGACGGAGCCCGCGGCTGGGGCCTGGGTCGACGGAGCCCGCGGCTGGGGCCTGGGTCGACGGAGCCCGCGGCTGGGGCCTGGGTCGACGGAGCCCGCGGCTGGGGCCTGGGTCGACGGAGCCCGCGGCTGGGGCCTGGGTCGGCGGAGCCCGCGGCTGGGGCCTGGGTCGGCGCCAAGGGGGGACGTCAGGAGGGGACCCGGCGGCGATAGTGGAGAGGTCGGTGCGGCAGTCGATGATGGCGACGACCGACGGACCAGGACGGACACGTGGAAGTGAGGACGCCGCTGCCGAGGAAGGAACAAAGGAGGACCAGCGTGGGGGGACCACTGTGAGGGAGGGGGGGGAACCAGGCACGTCCCGTGAGCGATTAGTCAGGGTAGGCAGTCAGTATCTTTGGTCAGTCGGCTTTTTAAAAAAATCTTGAAAACCGTGCATGCGCAGGTTGTTCTCTCCCTGGTGAGCTGTCAGTCGGCTTTTAAAAGACACTTTTAACACGTGGTATGCGCAGTGCGCCGCACAGCATATGCACGCAGTCCATGGTGTAAAGGCAGAATTTCAGCTGCCTTTATAGACCGTTGCCACTGATGGCTTGAAGCAGCGTCGACGGCACGCGAGCAGCACATACTTCCGCGTGTTAAATGTCCTGCGGATGACAGGCACGGGACAATTATGCTGACCGAAGAGATCGATCTCTGAGGGAAACATAATTCTCCCGTGCCTTTACTATTTATATTCAATAGTTACCATTTTATAATTTTATTCAGGGTAGGCACTGCCTACCCTGACGGGGTGAACAAACGGGGGACCTGGCGCGGGGGAGCAGGGGGGGGGGGGGGGATTTGCAACTTTTTAAGCGCCATTTATGGGCAACTACTTACATACCTTGGGTATTCACTGTGACTTACCACATGTGACAATAAAGTATTCAATTCAATTCAATTCAATATCAGGACTTAGAGGGGACCCTGCAGTTTGTGACGTTCCCACGTGCCTGCTGGCGTTGTCAATGCGGTGGGGCTGCTTGTGAGGATGTGGCATTGAAACAGTGTTCTATATCTTACACTGTTTCATCCATTTCTGTGCCGCAAGATCGAAAGTGCAGGTGTTTGCTGGTGGATGCAACACTATTTTCAACTCTGCAGAAAATCAGCAGTTTCAGCTTGGTTGCAGTGAGACCTGCTCGACAGGGCCAGAAGTCACAGATACAGCATCACAGTCAATACCTAAGATGTAAATAGTCGCCCATAAGTGAGGAATGTGGAGGAGGCACTGATGGATGTTTATGTTAAAATGTGTTTTGTGTGTCCCGTAGCTTTTTATTTGCATGACTGACTTGGCAAATGAAATTCCTCGTATGTTGCAAAACATACTCGGCTAATAAAGTATTATTGTGATTGTGAAGTCCTGGTCTATGGAGTCATAGAGTCATACAGCATGGAAACAGGCTCTTCAGGCCAATTTGCCCACGCCGACCAACATGTGCACCATGACAAGTGGCTTGAATGGTACTTGTCATGATAGTGCCAGAATCTTGCAACTGGAGAATTTACATTCACGGCAATGCGGACGTGTCCGCGGTTAGTGCCAGAGGTCGGTCGGGCCCGCGGAGGTACATGGAGGTTGGTCGAGAACATGCCGTCAAGAGAACAAAGAGGGTCCCGGAGTAAGGGGGAAGGGGGGGGCACCAAGGATGAAGTAGGACCATTGGGGCCTACAATGAACACTTTGTAACTTTGTCGGTGTCCTATACATAGCGACTCTTTGCATACGGGGTTGGACAGGCTAGATGCAGGAAGATTGCTCCCGATGTTGGGGAAGTCCAGGACAAGGGGTCACAGCTTAAGGATAATGGGGAAATCCTTTAAAACCGAGATGAGAAGAACTTTTTCACACAGAGAGTGGTGAATCTCTGGAACTCTCTGCCACAGAGGGTAGTCGAGGCCAGTTCATTGGCTATATTTAAGAGGGAGTTAGATGTGGCCCTTGTGGCTAAGGGGATCAGAGGGTATGGAGAGTACGGGATACTGAGTTGGATGATCAGCCATGATCATATTGAATGGCGGTGCAGGCTCGAAGGGCCGAATGGCCTACTCCTGCACTTAATTTCTATGTCTATGTTTCTATACTGTCTGTATGGAATGCAAAACAAAGAATTTCACTTTGACGTGTCACATATGATGATAAAGTATTACTCATTAATTCATTCATCACCAAGTCCGCCAACATGAACATCCTTGGGAGTTTACCATTGAGCAGAAAGTTAGCCCACCCAGCCACTTAATCACCGTCACTACAAGAGGCTGGATATCCTGTGGTGAATGATACACCTCCTAACACCCCAAGCCTTTTCCACCTAGGTTTAGCTATATTATTGTCACGTGTACCGGGCTACAATGAAAAGCATTTGTTTGCATGCTATCCAATCAAATCAGATATAGCAATACTATACATAAGTACAATCAAGTCAAACACAAACACAAAAGGTAGAGAGATACTAGAGTTCAGAAGGGTTCGGACCCGAAAGGTCACCTATTCTTTTTCTCCAGAGATGCTGCTTGACTCACTGAGTTACTCCAGCACTTTATGTCTGTCTATCTCCAGAGTTCAGACATGCTTGGCATTAAAGCATAACAGTTGCCAAGAAAAAGCCCAATGTCCACAATGAGACTTTAGAGGTAGAGAGCGGAAACAGACCCTTCGGCCCATCAAGTCTACGCCGACCAACAATTAACACTACCCTACACACGAGGGACAATTTACAATTTACAGAAGCCAATTAACCTGAAAACCTGTACATCTTTGGGGTGTGGGAGGAAACCGGAGCACCCTGAGAAAACCCACACGGTCACAGGGGGAATGTACAAACTCCGTACAGACAGCACCCGCAGTAGAATCGAACCCGGGTCTCTGCAACAGCCCTACTGCTGCATTGCTGTACCATCCCGATGAGGTAGGTTGGAGAATCAGGACTGTGCCCTAGTTTATGGAAGCACCATTCAGAAGCCGATAACAGAGGGGATGAAGCTGTTCCTGAGTCTGGTTGTGCAAAATTTCAAGCTTCCATGACGTCTGCCCGATGGAAGAAGGGAGAAGAAGGAATGACCCAGGTGGGATAGGTCCTTGATTACATTGGCTGCTTTCCCGAGGTAGCGTGAAGTATAGATGGGGTCACTGTTGGGGAGTCTGGGTCTGTGTGATGGACTGGGCTAAATCCACAACTCTCTTCAATTCCTTGCGGTCTTGGGCAGAGCCATTCGGGGCACAAGTCAGGAGTGCGATGGAACACCCCCTCCTTCCCTGCTTCAGGAAGATGAACCCCACTCAGGATAAACCCACTCTCACACTTTTTCAGCACCTAATCCACCACTTTAAAGACTTATGGGTGCCCAGTGGCTGGAGTATGTGCCATGGACAAGGAAAACCAGGAAACGTTGGCCTTTCCAGGGATGCCCATATCCTTTTACTGAATGAAACGTTCATGGAATGATGAATGAGTTCGACAATAACTGTATATAACGCAAGATACTGTGAAAACATTCAACATTCAATGCGCAGAGGCAAAGTTGCTGCCTTACAGTGCTTACAGCATCAGAGATGTAGTCCGGGTTCGATCCGGACTACATAGAAACATAGAAAATAGGTGCAGGAGTAGGCCATTCGGCCCTTCGAGCCTACACCGCCATTCAATATGATCATCCAACTCAGTATCCTGTACCTGCCTTCTTTCCATACCCCCTGATCCCTTTAGCCACAAGGGCCACATCTAACTCCCTCTAACTACGGCTGCTGTCTGTACGGAGTTTGTACGTTCGGCCCCGTGACCGCGTGGGTTTTCTCCAAGGTCTTCGGTTTGCTCCCACACTCCAAAGACGTGCGGCTTTGTACTTTAATTGACGGTGTAAAAATGTACAATTGCCCCTCGTGTGTGTAGGGTAGTGTCAATGTACGGCGATCGCTGGTCGGTGCGTAGTCGGGGGAGGGGGGTGGGGGGGAAGGTCCTGTATCCGCCCTGTATCTCGAAGCTAAAACAAAACACAAATGCACAGGAAAGACGAGAGAAAGTCAACCACCCACCTGCACGTTTCCTTCTCCGACTACAATCTCGGCCGTGTAGGCATATTGTATGAGCTGCTCTAAGGCTTGAGCGTCGACATCATGCAACGTCACATGTGTTTGACGGCTCTCACTCATCTCATCTGCAAGCAAAGCAAAACAAGATAGGGAAGGTCGGTGACGATATCACACATTATCTCAGACAATCCTTTTCAGTTTTTTTTTAAAGTTTCGAGATACAGCGCGGAAACAGGCCCTTCGGCCCACCGGGTCCATGCCGACCAGTGATCCCCGTACATTAGCACTATCCTACACACAATAGGGACAATTTAACACTTATACAAAGTATACAAACACAAGCCAATTAACCCACGAACCTGTACCTCTTTGGAGTGCGGGAGGAAACCGAAGATCTCGGAGAAAACACACGCAGTCACGGGGAGAACGTACAAACTCCGTACAGACAGCACCGGTAGCCCGGATTGAATCCAAGTCACCGGCGCTGCAAGCGCTGTAAGGCAGCAACTCGACCACTGTGCCACCGTTCCACCCTTTACTCCAGAGATGCTGCCTGACCCGCTGAGTTACCCTAACACTTTGTGTCCATCTTTGGAGTAAATCAGCATCGGCAGCTCCTTCCCACACCCTGCACGCTTCGTCGTTTTGCTACAGAGTTGGAGGAGGCAGGGAGGGATGCAGAACCACAGTTAGGTCCATGGAAATGCCCCTTCCGCCCACGCCGACCAGCGATCCCCTGTTCACTCTAATTCCATGTTGTCCCACCTTCACATCCACTCCTGACACACTCGAGGCAATCTACAGAGGCCCATGGGGTTCGTTTCATTTGGCATCATGGTCAGCACATACATTGTGGGCTGAATGGCCTGTTCCTGCACCCTGCTGATCTCTGTTGTAATGAGTTGCATTGTCGAGTAGTTATGGTACTGAAAGAGGCCCTCCTATCACACTCAGGCCATTGTTTATATGCATGTTTGAGCATCATCAAGCATTAATTCAGCAACTCCATAACACATATTTCTCTCCTCCCTCTCTCAATGGACAATAGACAATAGGTGCAGGAGTAGGGCATTCGGCCCTTCGAGCCAGCACCGCCATTCAATGTGATCATGGCTGATCATCCACAATCAGTTTCCCGTTCCTGCCTTCTCTCCATACCCCTTGACTCCGCTATCTTTAAGAGCTCTATCTAACTCTTGAAAGCATCCAGAGAATCGGCCTCCACTGCCTTCTGAGGCAGAGAATTACACAGATTCACAACTCTCTGGGTGAAAACGTTTTTCCTCATCTCCATTCTAAATGGCCTACCCCTTATTCTTAAACAGTGGCCCCTGGTTCTGGGCTCCCCCAACATCAGGAACGTTTCCTGCGTCTAGCATGTCCAATCCCTTAATAATCTTATATGTTTCAATAAGATTCCCTCTCGTCCTTCTAAATTTCAGTGTATACAAGCCCAGTCGCTCCATTCTTTCAACATATCACTCTCCCTCCCTCTCCCTTCACCCCTTCTCCATCCCTGTCTCTCTCTCTCCCTCCCACTCCCTACCACCTTCTCTCTGTATCTCACTTCCCCTCTCCCCCTCCTCTTCCCCTCTCTACCCCTCCTTCCTTCTTTCAACCTTTGAAACGTTCCTATCCGTTTATCTGTCCAAGTATCTTTTCAATGTTATTATAGTACCTGCCCCAACTACCACCTGTGGCAGCTCGTTCCATATACCCACCACCCTTTGTGTGTAAAAGATGCCCCTCTGGTTCCTATGAAATCTTGTTCCTCTCACCTTAAACCTATGGTCTCCTGGTTGCTGATTCCCAAACCCATGGTAAAAGGCTGTGTACACACCCTATCTATTCCCCTCATGATATTATATGGAGGTGTACTTGATCGTGAGGAGATCATCTATAAATCACCTTGTCATCTATCATATACATCATTTATATATATCATCCCATTTATAGAGTGAATGCATAGAATATTTTACCCAACCTTGGGAAGATCACTCCTCAGCTGTGATGTTTGGACTGTGCGGGGTGGGAGGACCCGTTGCTGCTCCCGCGCAGCAGGTGGCGCCGCACAGGAGGAGCAACGGGGTCCACCAAACATCGCATCAGCCTCCTGCCCTCCAAGGTATATCCCGCCCTCCTGAGGGAGACCGCTTTTCGGAGCTCCCGCAAACGGCAACTTCTCCCGCCGGAATCGCGGGGTTTAAAGGACTCGGAGCGGGGCCTAACATCGCCCCGGCGCGGCTTAAACGGCCGCAGGACTTACCATCGCCCGCCGGGGGCTTTAACATTGTGAGCGCCAATCACCTCAACGCTGCAGTTGGACTGCCGGACCGCGGGAGAAGAACAATGGGAACATATAAGACTTGCCTTCCATCACAGTGAGGGGGTGTTGGAGATTCACTGTGATGGATGTTTGTGTAAATTGTGTTAAGTGTGTGTCTTGGCTTTTTTTTTTTTTTTGTAATGTCATGACTGCAGGAATGAAATTTCGTTCAAACCTTGTCTGTTTGAATGCCAATAAAAGGCACTCTATTCTATTCTATATAGTCTTAGCCCACCCAACCTTCCCAAATCGCTCGAGTCCGGGCAACATCCTTGTAACAACTCCCTCCTTAGCGAATATTATGGGTAAACCCACACCCCCTCAAGTGGTTGAAGGCGGCCGCTCACCACCACGGTCTCCGCTAGGGATGGGCAGTTAAATGCCATGCAAAGCCAACACCCCCCCCCCCCCCCCCCCAACAAACATGGCGACTTACTGGTAAACATGGCGTGGAAGTAAGGGCTGCAGGAGGCTAGCACCAGTTTGTGGCCCTTGATTTCCTTGTTACCCACGTGCAGCACGATGTCGCACAGCAGTCCGCGCTGCCTCATGCGGTTCATGGAGACGAAGGCATCGTGGTAGTGCCGCTTGGAGTTGTGCGAGATGCTGTGCCCGTCACGGTTCAGCAGCTGCATACCGCTCTCCATCACAGGGCCATGCCCCACTCTGCCCTCCTCTGTTGCTTTCGCTCTTTGCGACTGTGGAAAACAAGCGAGATTTCAGCAAAATGGGTTTGTGTTTGTAGACCCGAAACATCACCCATTCCTTCTCTCCAGAGATGCTGCCTGTCCCGCTGAGTTACTCCAGCTTTTGTGACTATCTTCGGCTTAAACCAGCATCTGCAGTTCCTTCCTACATTGATATGAACCTCGGTGGTGCCAGACCAGTGGATATCCTTAAACCAAGCATCATAGCCACACAAGTAGCCAGCCTGTGTTAATATCCCTTCTGTGAGGGGTTACTTCAGCATTTGTGTCTCTATCTTTGGTGTAAACTTGCACCTGCAGTTCCTTCCTACACATTTAGACTACACCTTTAGACTTTCGAGGTACAGTCCACTGAGTCCGCACCGACCAGCAATCCCCGTACACTGCACTATCCTACACACTAGGGACGATTTATAATTTTTACTGAAACCAATTAACAGACAAACCTGTACGTTTTTGGAGTGTGGGAGGAAACCGGAGCACCCGGAGAAAACCCCACGCGGTCACAGGGAGATCATACAAACTCCGCACAGACAGCACCCCTAGTCAGGATCGAACCCGGGTCTCTGGCGCTGTAAAGGGCCTGTCCCACTTTCACCACCTAATTCACGACCTCTGCCGAGTTTGCCCTTGACTCATACTCGCAGCATGGTCGTCACGAGGTCGTCGGAGGTTGTAGGCCGGTCGTAGGTAGGTTGTGATGCTAGGCGTACGTACTCGTGGCATCAAGTAGGTCGGGGCGTTTTTCTAGCATGATGAAAAATGTCCACGAGTAAAACAGGCCGTGAATTAAGTGGTGAAAGTGGGACAGGCCCTTAAGGCAGCAACTCTACCGCTGCGCCACTGTGTGGCACCCAAGCTGGAGAGAAACAAGTTGTTACGTATAGAATGGATCGGAGAAGGAATTTCTTTAGCCAGAGGGTGGTAATTTTGTGGAATTCATTGCCGCAGCCAAGTGGAGACTAGACTGAGGGCCTGTCCCACTTGCCGATTTTTTTTTGGCGACTGCCGATGTCATATCAGTGTCGACAAAAGATTTTGAACATTTTAAAATCCAGCGGCGACAAACAAACTGTTGCATCACCGCGCGTCATACGTCATCACGCCACGTCACCGACGCATCGCGCCGCGTATTTTTCCGGTGACCTGATACGTCAGTCAATGATGCCGGCAGTTGCCGAAAAAATCACCAAGTTGGACAGGCCCTTGTCATTTGGGTATTTTTACAGTGGAGATTGATATGTTCATGATTAATTTAGTTTAGTTTAGCTAAAGATACAACATGGAAGCTGGTCCTTTCACACACCAAGTCTACCCCAACCATCGATCACCAGTTCACTATAGTTCTATGTTATCCTACTTTCACATACTATACACTGGGGGCAAATTAAAGAAGCAAATTCACCTACAAACCTGCGCGTTTTGGAATGTGGGAGGAAACCGGAGCACCCGGACAGATCCCATGTGCTCAACTCTGCACAGGCAGCCAGCACCCATAGTCAGGGTGGAACCCGGGTCTCTGGCGCTGTGGGGCAGCAACTCTACCGCTGTACTACTGTGCCACCCTTCAGTTTTAAAGGTGTCAAAGGTTACGGGGGAAAGGCAGGAGAATGGAGTGAGAGGGAAAGTTAGATCAGCACATGAGAGGATGGTGGAGTAGATTTAGTGGGTCATATGTACTAATTCTGCTCCTGTGTCTTATGGTCAACAGAATCGGGCGCCATGGTGGCGCAGCGGTAGAGTTGCTGCCTCACGGCGCCAGAAACCCGGGTTCGATCCTGACTACGGGTGCTGGCTGTACGGAGTTTGTACATTTTCCCCGTGACCTGCGTGGGTTTCCTCCGGGATCTCCGGTTTCCTCCCACACTCCAAAGACGTACAGGTTTGTAGGTTGATTAGTTTGGTATAAATGTAAAAATCATCCCGAGTGTCTGTAGGATAGCGCGAATGTGCGGGGATCGCAGGTCGGTGCGGACTCGGTGGGGCGAAGGGCCTGCTGCCACAGTTTAAGAATAAGGAGTAAGCCATTTAGAGACGAGGAAACATTTTTTCTCACAGAGAGTGGTGAGTGTGGAATTCTCTGCCTCAGAGGGCGGTGGAGGCGGGTTCTCTGGATGCTTTCAAGAGAGAGCTAGATAGGGCTCTTAAAAATAGCGGAGTCAGGGGATATGGGGAGAAGGCAGGAACGGGGTATTGATTGTGGATGATCAGCCATGATCACATTGAATGGCGGTGCTGGCTCGAAGGGCCGAATGGCCTACTCCTGCACCTATTGTCTATTGTCTATTGTATTTCTAAACTCTAATCTAAGAATCAAATGGCCTCCTTCTGTGTATTATTCTGCGTCAATCCAGCAAAACAATGAAAGGAAAAAGACTGCACAAAATTAAGACCCCTGGTGCAAAACCAAGTTAGAAAAATAATCCCTGGTAGCTCAAGAAGTTGTCGGTTGTGTTCTTCTGCCGAGGTAGGATTAGGGATGTGCAGGTCGGTTCAAGAACATGATAGTTGTCGGAAAGTAACTATTCCTGAACCTGGTGGTGTTGGACTTTAGGCTTCTGTACCTGTAATAATACACAGGAGGCCATTTGGCCCTCTATCTGCCTGGTGGGCAGTTCTATCATTCCCATTCTCCCTCTGTATACTAATTGTAGGCCTTGGATTTTTCTACTCTCTCTCACCTTTCCATCGTTACCCCTCTTGATTCTTTTGACTGACATTTACAGCTAGGGTAACTTATAGCGGTTGTTACCTGTCTGTGATTAACCTTCAGTGGATGTTTTTAAGGCAGAGATAGATAGATTCTTGATGAGTACAGGTGTCAGAGATTATAGGGAGAAGGCAGGAGAATGGGGTTGGGAGGGAGAGATAGAATCAGCCATGATTGAATAGCGGAGTAGACTTGATGGGCCGAATGGTCTAATTCTACTCCTATCATTTATGATCTGCACGTCATTGGGATGTGGGAGAAATCCAGAGAAGCCAAGAGGATGCCCACGTGGTCTCAGAGATGTCAGGGTCGGACTTTGGTCCCTGGATCCAAGAGGCAGCAGCACTACCCGCTCCATCGATGTGATTTCAGTTTTGTCAACGGTGTTAGGGGATATGGACATAGATGGGAGTGTGGAGTTAGATCACTCAACAGCCCATGATATTTTAATGCAGGAAAGGGGTTCATTGATTAATTTGCTCCCTATGCATCTCGATCCCAGGAGTATAAGAAGGACTCAGGATACAACATCAATCGACCATGAGTGCCAGCGTGGGCTCAAGAAGCTACACTGCCTCCCCGTCACAATCCCTTCTGATCCCACCTTCTGAATAATTCTGTTTGTGTGATCATAAGGAGCATGCAACAGAGTGCCATTGTCCGGTGATTTTAGTCTTACGAATGATTAACAATTAAATAATCCTGCTGTGGGAAGTATGTCATTAAACTGCAGAGTGTGCAAAAAATCAAGTCTGAAGAAGGGTCTGGACCCGAAATGTCACCCATTCCTTCTCTCCAGAGATGCTGCCTGTCCCGCAGAGTTACACCAGCATTTTGTGTCTATCTTCGATTAAAACCAGTATCTACAGTTCTCTCCTACACAAAAGATATTTCGAGGAAGTTACTAGGCCTGAAGGGGAATAGTGATGAGAATCAGGGTCTGTTTTCCCTGGGATGTACAAGGCTGAGGGGCGACCATATAGAGGTTTATAAAAACATCAGGGGCATAGATAAGGTGAATCGCTACAGTTCTTTCTCCAGTGTAGGGGAGGGTCTAAAACTAAAGGGTAAATATTTAAGGTGAGAGGGGTCAGATTTAAAAGGAAGCCGAGGGGTAACTTTGTCACTCAGAGGGTAGTGCATACACGGGATGAGCTGCCAGAGTGGGTGGAGACTGTTGCGGCATTTTAAAAGACACTTTGATTCATGGTTCACGGATAGGGGAGGTTTGAAGGGATATGGGGCAGGGACAGGCAAGTAGGACCTGTTCGATTAGTCAACTCGGCCAGCATGGACGAGTTAGGCCGAGGGCACATAAACTGCGAGCCGTTTTGGGCACCATATCTGAGGAAGGATGTGCTGGCATTGGAGAGGGTCCAGAGGAGGTTTAAGAGGATGATCCCAGGGATGATTGGGTTAACATATGATGAGTGTTTGACCGCACTGGGCCTGTACTCGCCGGAGTTTAGAAGGATGAAGGGGTAGGGGGGGGGGGGGGGGAGGGGGAACCTTATTGAAACTTACCAAATAGTGAAAGGCCTGGATAGAGTGGATGTTTCCACTAATGGGAGAGTTTAGCACCAGAGGGCGTGGGCTCAAAACTAAAGGACGTACCTTTAGAAAGGAGATGAGGAGAAATTTCTTTAGTCAGAGGGTGGTGAATCTGTGGAATTCATTGCCACAGATGGCTGTGGAGGCCAATTTTTCTTTTTTTTTTTAAATAAATATTTATTAGAGGCATCTGCATATCGTAATCCAAAAATTTTCAAGCGGAGATTGACAGATCCTTGATTAGCAATGGTGTCAAGGATTATGGGGAGAAGACAGGAGAATGGGGTTGAGAGGAAAGATAGATCAGCCATGATTAAATGGCGGAGTAGATTTGATGGGCCGAATGGCCTAATTCTCCCTCAAAAACTGATCCTATGCACTTTCCATGCTGTATAGCTCTCTGCTCTAATAAGACTATGCAAGGTTTGTTAACAGGCATAATGTCAGTCTGCTGGTTCTGAACTGAGAAGAAAAAGGGCAATTAAATTGCGTCAGTGAGAAGGAAAGGTTTCGAGCAGGAGGAATCTACAGCTTTGGATTAAATTATTTTATTCAAAATGGGCAACCACAAAACAAAGTGCCCTCATTGGATACAGACGGGTCTGGCAGAACATCTGGCCAGAGATTTACGGAGATTAGGACACATTCTGGGCAAAGAACGATAGTCAGAAGGTGATACAGGAAGACTGCGCGCTGAAAGAAAGGAGAGAGTGGAGGAAGAGAGGAGGAGAGGGAGAGAGGGGAGAGAGGGAGAGAGGGAGAGAGGGAGAGGGGAGAGAGGGAGAGAGGGAGATGAGAGAGGGAGCGAGAGGGAGAAGAGGGAGACGAGGGGAGAGTAGAGGGGGAGAGGGAAGAGAGGGAGAGAGGGGGAGAGAGGGAGTGAGGGGGGAGAGGGAGTGAGGGGAGAGGGGGAGAGAGGGGGAGAGGGGAGAGAGGGGGAGTGAGGGGAGAGAGGGGGTGAGGGGAGAGAGGGGAGAGGGGGATGAGGGGAGAGAGGGGGAGAGGTGAAGAGAGGAGAGAAGGGGGGAGGGGAGAGAGGGAGAGAGAGGGAGAGAGGGAGAGAGGGAGGAGAGGAGGATGAGAGAGAGAGGGAGGAGAGGGGAGAGAGGGAGGGTGGGAGAGAGGGAGAAGAGGAGAGAGGGAAGGAGAGAGAGGGGGAGAGGGAGAAGGGGAGAGAGAAAAGAGGAGAGATAGGGGAGAGGGAGAGGGGAGAGAGGGAGAGAGGGGGAGAGGAAGGGGAGGTAGAGAGGTGGAGAGGAGAGAGGGAGAGAGGGAGAGGTGGAGAGGGAAGAGAGGAGAGAGAGGGGAGAGAGGAGAGAGGGAGAGAGGGAGAGAGGGAGAGAGGAGGGAGGGAGGGAGAGAGGAGGAGAGGGGGAAGAGGGAGAGGGAAGAGGGGTTGAGGGGATGAGAGGGGAGAGAGCGGGCCAGAGGAAGTGGGATGTGGAGAGAGGGAGAGAGAGAGTTGGAGAGAGTGAAGTGGGATGGGGAGGGAGGAGGAGAGAAAGAGAAGAAAAGGAGAGAGAAAGAGAAGAAAGAAACGGAGAGAGATGAGGACAGAGAGATGGAGAGCGATGAGGGAGAGTTAAAAGAGGGGACATAGTCCAGCTCATGTGAAAAGCATTGTTTGCATGCCATACAATCAAATCAAATAATCAATATATATAATCACAGTACCATGGGTAGAGGCAAGGGGAAAGGAATACAGAGTTGCAGAACATAGTTCTCACCATTGCTGCACATCAATTTACAGAGACAAAGTGCAATGTCCGCAATGGGGTAGAGGTGAACCGGACAGTAGCCTAGCTTATGGAAAGACCTGATAATAGAGGGGATCCTCAGCCTGGTGGTGCGCCATTTCAAGCTTCTGTATCTCGTGCTCGACAGGAGCAGGGAGAAAGAAAGAGTGAGACCCAGCGCAGATTGGACGAACAGCACTTCATATTTCGCTTGGGAAGCTTACTACCCAGCAGCATGAACATTGGCTCCTCTAACTTCAATTAACTCTTGCTTTCTCTCTCTCTCCATCCCTCCCCCTTCCCAGTTCTCCGACCTGTCTTACTGTCTCCGACTACATTTTATTTCTGTTTGCTTTGTTGTTAGCTTCTACCAGCTAACAATAGATATTCCACATGTTTCTTGATCTCCATTCCCTTTATCCTATGTTCACAACTTACCCTTCCTTATCTATCTCCCTCCCTCCTGACACCAGTCTGAAGAAGGGTCTCGACCTGAAACGTCACCCATTCCTTCTCTCCAGTGATGCTGCCTGTCCTGCTGAGTTACTCCAGCATTTTGTGTCTATCTTCGGTTTAAACCAGCATCCGCAGTTCCTTCCTACACACTCACATATCACTTGAACAACCTATAGGCATGGCTAAAGGGAGGGGGAATGTACCTGTGCATGTATGTGACTGGATTAGGAGTAGGGGGAAAAGATCATAGAAACATAGAAACATAGAAATTAGGTGCAGGAGTAGGCCATTCGGCCCTTCGAGCCTGCACCGCCATTCAATATGATCATGGCTGATCATCCAACTCAGTATCCCGTACCTGCCTTCTCTCCATACCCTCTGATCCCCTTAGCCACAAGGGCCACATCTAACTCCCTCTTAAATATAGCCAATGAACTGGCCTCGACTACCCTCTGTGGCAGGGAGTTCCAGAGATTCACCACTCTCTGTGTGAAAAAAGTTCTTCTCATCTTGGTTTTAAAGGATTTCCCCCTTATCCTTAAGCTGTGACCCCTTGTCCTGGACTTCCCCAACATCGGGAGCAATCTTCCTGCATCTAGCCTGTCCAACCCCTTAAGAATTTTGTAAGTTTCTATAAGATCCCCTCTCAATCTCCTAAATTCTAGAGAGTATAAACCAAGTCTATCCAGTCTTTCTTCATAAGACAGTCCTGACATCCCAGGAATCAGTCTGGTGAACCTTCTCTGCACTCCCTCTATGGCAATAATGTCCTTCCTCAGATTTGGAGACCAAAACTGTACGCAATACTCCAGGTGTGGTCTCACCAAGACCCTGTACAACTGCAGTAGAACCTCCCTGCTCCTATACTCAAATCCTTTTGCTATGAACCTCTGCCTTCATTCAACCAGCCCAGACCTGCCCCTGAACTTCCTCCCCTCGCATCCATCCAGGATTCCCATCAGTCCTTCCAGGTGAGACAGAGGTTCATGTACACCTCATGCACCGCATCTGCTGTTCACGATGGGCCTCTTGTACATCAGCGAGACCAAGCATAGACACTTGCGCTTGGTCCACCAAGGTCTGTTAGATCTCCCTGTTGCCGACCATTTTAACTCCCCTTCCCATTCCCACATTGATCTTTCTGTTCTGCACCTCCCCCAAGGCCAGAGTGAGGGCACACGCAATCTGAAGGAGCAGCACCTCATATTCAACTTGGATAGCTTACAACTCAATGGTGTGAACGTTGAGTGGTTCAATTCTAGGTACCTGTCTCACACCTTCCTTGCTTAACTCTGGCTTTTGTTCCAACCAGCTGTCTATCAAACCCCCCCCGAAACAAATGTCCGATCCACGATTAATCCACGATTAATGCGACTTTCTCCGTCTGTGGTCAATCTGTGGATTTTTTTGCCACAGAAGCCTATGACGGCCAGGTCAGAGATAGATAGATTCTTGATTGGTACGGGTGTCAGAGGTCACCCATACCAATCAAGTACAGGTGTCTGAAGAAGGGTCTGGACCCGAAACGTCACCCATTTCTTCTCTCCAGAGATGCTGCCTGTCCCGCAGAGTTACACCAGCATTTTGTGTCTATCTTCGATTTAAACCAGTATCTACAGTTCTCTCCTACACAAAAGATATTTCGAGGAAGTTACTAGGCCTGAAGGGGAATAGTGATGAGAATCAGGGTCTGTTTTCCCTGGGATGTAGAAGGCTGAGGGGCGACCATATAGAGGTTTATAAAAACATCAGGGGCATAGATAAGGTGAATCGCTACAGTTCTTTCTCCAGTGTAGGGGAGGGTCTAAAACTAAAGGGTAAATATTTAAGGTGAGAGGGGTCAGATTTAAAAGGAAGCCGAGGGGTAACTTTGTCACTCAGAGGGTAGTGCATACACGGGATGAGCTGCCAGAGTGGGTGGAGACTGTTGCGGCATTTTAAAAGACACTTTGATTCATGGTTCACGGATAGGAGAGGTTTGAAGGGATATGGGCCAGGGACAGGCAAGTAGGACCTGTCGATTAGTCAACTCAGGCCAGCATGGACGAGTTAGGCCAAGGGCACATAAACTGCGAGCCCGTTTTGGGCACCATATCTGAGGAAGGATGTGCTGGCATTGGGGAGGGTCCAGAGGAGGTTTAAGAGGATGATCCCAGGGATGATTGGGTTAACATATGATGAGTGTTTGACCGCACTGGGCCTGTACTCACCGGAGTTTAGAAGGATGAAGGGGTAGGTGGGGGGGGGGGGGGGGGGGAAACCTTATTGAAACTTACCAAGTAGTGAAAGGCCTGGATAGAGTGGATGTTTCCACTAATGGGAGAGTTTAGCACCAGAGGGCGTGGGCTCAAAACTAAAGGACGTACCTTTAGAAAGGAGATGAGGAGAAATGTCTTTAGTCAGAGGGTGGTGAATCTGTGGAATTCATTGCCACAGATGGCTGTGGAGGCCAATTTTTCTTTTTTTTTAAAATAAATTTTTATTAGAGGCATCTGCATATTGTAATCCAAAAATTTTCAAGCGGAGATTGACAGATCCTTGATTAGCAATGGTGTCAATGATTATGGGGAGAAGACAGGAGAATGGGGTTGAGAGGAAAGATAGATCAGCCATGATTAAATGGCAGAGTAGATTTGATGGGCCGAATGGCCTAATTCTCCCCCAAAAACTGATCTTATGCACTTGCCATGCTGTTTAGCTCTCTGCTCTAATAAGACTATGCAAGGTTTGTTAACAGGCATGATGTCAGTCTGCTGGTTCCGAACTGAGAAGAAAAAGGGCAATTAAATCGCGTCAGTGAGAAGGAAAGGTTTCAAGCAGGAGGAATCCACAGTTTGGATTAAATTATTTTATTCAAAATGGGCAACCACAAAACAAAGTGCCCTCATTGGATACAGACGGGTCTGGCAGAACATCTGGCCAGAGATTTACGGAGATTAGGACACATTCTGGGCAAAGAACGATAGTCAGAAGGTGATACAGGAAGACTGCGCGCTGAAAGAAAGGAGAGAGAGTGGAGGAAGAGAGGAAGAGAGGGGGAGAGGGAGAGAGGGAGAGAGGGAGAGAGGGAGAGAGGGAGAGAGGGAAGGAGAGGTGGAGAGAGAGGTGAGCGGGATGACGAGCTGAGAGAGGGAGAGAGGAGAGAGAGGGACAAGAGGTGAGAGAGCGAAGAGAGGATGAGAGGGAGAGAGGGCGAGAGGCGAGAGAGGGAGAGAGGGAGAGAGGGATGAGAGGCGAAGAGGGAGGGGCTGGAGAGGGGGAGAGGGGGAGGAGGGGAGAGGGAGGAGAGGGGAGAGAGGAAGAGAGGGAGAGAGGGCGAGAGGGAGAGAGGGAGAGAGATGGAGAGAGGGGGAGAGGAGGTGAGCGGGAGAGAGGGAGAGAGCGAGAGAGGAGAGAGGAGGAGAGGGAGAGAGGAGGAGAGGGGGAGAGGGGGAGAGGGGGAGAGGAGAGAGGAGGGGAGGGGGAGAGGGAGAGAGGAAGAGAGGGAGAGAGGGAGAGAGGGAGAGGAAGGGGGGAGGGGGAGAGAGGGAGAGAGGGAGAGAGAGAGAGAGAGGGGGGGGGGGAGAGAGAAAGAAACGGAGAGAGATGAGGACAGAGAGACGGAGAGCGAGAGGGAGAGTAAAAGAGGGACAGTCCAGCTCATGTGAAAAGCATTGTTTTGCATGCCATACAATCAAATCAAATAATCATATATATATAACTCAAGTACAATGGGTAGAGCAAGGGGAAAGATACAGAGTGCAGAACATAGTTCTCACCATTGCTGCACATCAATTTACAGAGACAAAGTGCAATGTCCGCAATGGGGTAGAGGTGAACCGGACAGTAGCCTAGCTTATGGAAAGACCTGATAATAGAGGGGATCCTCAGCCTGGTGGTGCGCCATTTCTAGCTTCTGTATCTCGTGCTCGACACAGGGAGAAAGAAAGAGTGAGACCCAGCGCAAATTGGACGAACAGCACTTCATATTTCGCTTGGGAAGCTTACTGCCCAGCAGCATGAACATTGGCTCATCTAACTTCAATTAATTCTTGCTTTCTCTCTCTCTCCATCCCTCCCCCTTCCCAGTTCTCCGACCTGTCTTACTGTCTCCGACTACATTTTATTTCTGTTTGCTTTGTTGTTACCTTCTACCAGCTAACAATAGATATTCCACATGTTTCTTGATCTCCATTCCCTTTGTCCTATGTTCACACCTTACCCTTCCTTATCTATCTCCCTCCCTCCTGACATCAGTCTGAAGAAGGGTCTCGACCTGAAACGTCACCCATTCCTTCTCTCCAGTGATGCTGCCTGTCCTGCTGAGTTACTCCAGCATTTTGTGTCTATCTTCGGTTTAAACCAGCATCCGCAGTTCCTTCCTACACACACTTGAACAACCTATAAGCATGGCTAAAGTGAGGGAGAATGT